>NC_091180.1:35626169-35816614 GCF_040958095.1 Procambarus clarkii | reverse complement strand
GGAGAGAGAGAGAGGAGAGAGAGAGAGAGAGAGAGAGAGAGAGAGAGAGAGAGAGAGAGAGAGAGAGAGAGAGAGGAGAGAGAGAGAGAGAGAGAGAGAGAGAGAGAGAGCGAGAGAGAGAGCGAGAGAGAGCGAGAGAGAGAGAGAGAGAGAGAGAGAGAGAGAGAGAGAGAGAGAGAGAGAGAGAGAGAGAGAGAGAGAGAGAGAGAGAGAGAGAGAGAGAGAGAGGAGAGCGAGAGAGAGAGAGAGAGAGAGAGGAGAGAGAGAGAGAGAGAGAGAGAGAGGAGAGAGAGAGAGAGAGAGAGAGAGAGAGGAGAGCGAGAGAGAGAGAGAGAGAGAGAGAGAGAGGGAGAGAGAGAGAGAGAGAGAGAGAGAGAGAGAGAGAGAGAGAGAGAGAGAGAGAGAGAGAGAGAGAGAGAGAGAGAGAGAGAGAGAGAGAGAGAGAGAGAGAGAGAGAGAGAGAGAGAGAGAGAGAGAGACAGAGAGACGAGAGAGAGAGAGAGAGAGAGAGAGAGAGAGAGAGAGAGAGAGAGAGAGAGAGGAGAGAGAGAGAGAGAGAGAGAGAGAGAGAGAGAGAGAGAGAGAGAGAGAGAGACAGAGAGAGACAGAGAGAGAGAGAGAGAGAGAGAGAGAGAGAGAGAGAGAGAGAGAGAGAGAGAGAGAGAGAGAGAGAGAGAAAGACAGAGAGAGAGAGAGAGAGAGAGAGAGAGAGAGAGAGAGAGAGAGAGAGAGAGAGAGAGAGAGAGAGAGAGAGAGAGAGAGAGAGAGAGAGAGAGAGAGAGAGAGAGAGAGAGAGAGAGACAGAGAGAGAGAGAGACAGAGAGAGAGAGAGACAGAGAGAGAGAGAGAGAGAGAGAGAGAGAGAGACAGAGAGAGAGAGAGAGAGAGAGAGAGAGAGAGAGACTAAGAAGTTAGGCAAAAAAAAGTGAATTTAAAGGTTAGCATATTTATAATATATCTACTATTTAACAGTGGTGGTCCACTGGAACATCTGTGTAACCTAAGTGAATCCCGTCACCCCTACTATCATCATTTTTGTTTCCAGACGAAGATAAAAAAATTTGAAGTGGCTGCTGCCTCAACTTCAGTGCCTCTGCCGTCACTACTATCACCATCATAAACCCCTCTCCCCCCACCTTCGTTTTATCCCCAAGACTGACACTACAAGATGAAGTAGTTGCCACATAGAACCCCACTTTCTCTTAATCAATCACCACCAACGCCTATTAAGGAACCCATATCAGTGGAGGTGTGTGAGAAAATTGAGCTACAGAGGCAACCAAAAAACCTATATCCAGATTCAACCATTACTTTGGTTTGCGTACACCTACAACTATTGTCGCTAATTAGAAATTAAATTTTGGCCAGAAGTATATAAGTAATAAAAATTTCAAATTTCACTTAACTATTCCATTCATTTACCAAAAACGAATACATAATGACGACGTCAGTAAATGAAATGATCAACTTTATTTTATTCTTTAGAAAAAAGTATGATACTACAAAACTTAAAAATATTTTAGTAACCTTTTATTCAAATGATGATTTCCTAGCAACCAAAAAAATAGTGGCATCATGTAATAATGGTGATGAGTGGCCATATGAATTAGACGAATTTAATTATCCAGATATGATGGATTACAAAGATCAATACAAAACGAAAGACAAACACATTACTTGTATTTTAAAAGGTCTTGATTACCTGGAAACCAAAGGTAGATTACCGAAACCTTCAATCGATTTGGCTAAATATCCCCAATATGAATTAACCACCCATATAACTGGTATTGAGGTGCTAACTAAATTGTCGAGGCTTCAAGATAGTGTGGATCATTTACAAAATATTGCCTTGCGACTAACGGAAGAAGTACGTAACTCTGAAGTTCAGAAAATGATAACTGAACTGGTTAAATCTACCATCGGCCAGAGTCCAGTCAGTCACTTAAGTTCCCTTTCTAATGTAAAGATTGATATGTGAATTAATTAATTGAGCATTATTACATTATTAAGATTCATCAATGTTTTTTTTAGCATTTGCTCCCATCCAATATCCCATTCTAGTAGTATCCAAAAAGGAATTCACAAATTGATTGACGCACATTGCCTGCAAACTATTTGGGTTGTAGGTGTTTTTACATGGTGATGGTGGTGGTGGTGGTGGTGATGATAAACCTTCGTCTTCTATAATAAAACGACAGATTTCTTCCTTTTCTCCAGTTTGAATGAGGTCCATAAAGAGATGGGGATTTCGGGTTATGAAAAGTACGCGTTTTACCTTTTGTATATAAAATAATCCATATTCTTTTGCCACTATTCGAGCAATTAATTCGCTCTTCGCCGAATTTAAATGATAAATGGGAACACATAAATTTACGTAGGGGGATGGGTCAGCTGGACTTCTCTTTGAGCAGTTTCTTTTACTAAAAACACTACATTTTCACTGGGAATCAGCATATTGTCTTATAAGGCGGTGCTAATTAGAAATAAAATTTGGGCAAGAAGTGTATATAAGTAATAAAAATTTAGAATTTCACTTAACTATTCCATTCATTTACCAAAAACGAATACATAATGACGACGTCAGTAAATGAAATGATCAACTTTATTTTATTCTTTAGAAAAAAGTATGATACTACAAAACTTAAACATATTTTAGTAACCTTTTATTCAAATGATGATCTCCAAACTACCAAAAAAATAGTGGCATCATGTAATAATGGTGATGAGTGGCCATATGAATTAGACGAATTTAATTATCCAGATATGATGGATTACAATGATCAATACAAAACGAAAGACGAATTCGTTACTTGTATTTTTAAAGGTCTTAATTACCTGGAAACCAAAGGTAGATTACCGAAACCTTCAATCGATTTAGCTAAATATCCCAAATATGAATTAACCACCCATATAACTGGTATTGAGGTGCTAACTAAATTGTCGAGGCTTCAAGATAATGTGGATCATTTACAAAATATTGCCTTGCGACTAACGGAAGAAGTACGTAACTCTGAAGTTCAGAAAATGATAACTGAACTGGTTAAATCTACCATCGGCCAGAGTCCAGTCAGTCACTTAAGTTCCCTTTCTAATGTAAAGATTGATATGTGAATTAATTAATTGGGCATTATTACATTATTAAGATTCATCAATGTTTTTTCATTATTTAATCCCAACTTTAGATTTATTTATTATAAGAATAATAAACAAATATTTTCAATTCAGTAAAAAACTTTTTCATTGAATCTGTTCTTAAAAAAATAAAAGTTCAGTTGTTGGTTCATCTGCCACTGCTTTTTCCCAAGATCTAATCATTAGATTCCGTTGAACTTCGTTGATTAATTGGAGTTTAAATAAATGAGGAATATTAGGGTTGGTGTTGATTGCTCTACGTAAGCAGGCCACGGTCCAATAACCCATTCTATTAATATCCAAAAAGGAATTCACAAATTGATTGACGCACATTGCCTGCAAACTATTTGGGTTGTAGGTGTTTTTACATGGAGGTGGTGGTGATGATGATGATGATGATAAACCTTCGTCTTCTATAATAAAACGACAGATTTCTTCCTTTTCTCCCGTTTGAATGAGGTCCATAAAGAGATGGGGATTTCGGGTTATGAAAAGTACGCGTTTTACCTTTTCTATATAAAATAATCCATATTCTTTTGCCACTATTCGAGCAATTAATTCGCTCTTCGCCGAATTTAAATGATAAATTCGGTCAAGGTTTCGTAGCGTAATACAACATATATCATCACACTTTTCATCACCATCACTGAAAACCCGAAATGTATAATGTGTAGACCATGTATTATAAATTCTATCTTCATACACGTCATAAAAATATTCATCATATAAACAATAGGGTTTATGTTGAATCATCCTGTGATTAACGTAGTTAAGCCATTTTTTATTTTTCAACCATGCTTCGTAATCTCTCACATCTCGGGTTAATTCCCAACGTATATTTTTAAACATCATATACCTAAAATAATAATGCCGATTCAAATATTGTTTGAGGGACATAAGCCTTTTCAGCGCACCCTGATCAACTTTACAAAATGAAGATGGAATCGATATTCCGTCTGCTATCATTATCTCTCTCAGAGCTTCTCGTTCCTGATTGGAAGCTTGTATCATCATCAGAAATATGGAAGGATCTTTGGCGTAGGACCTATATCCTGTGATAGGCAATTTTAAGTAATGATCGAGGTACTTAAAACTATGTTCACAGAACATGCTGGTTCTTTGGTCAATGTTAAAGAAGATTTCCACAAATATATAAGAACAATAATTTTCATCCTCCCTAACTACGACTCGCAGTATAAATTGTAATTGGGATGCCGCAGGATATCCTTCTTGAGTAGATCCCATCCATATTTTTATAGCATAAACATTTACAATTACAATTTCTTGTTGCTTTAGTCTTAATTTAATTATACATGGTTCTAAAGTAATATCTACACCATACGAACATGATTTGTCTAAATATTTTTTTATTTGGGAACTTGATGTAATCGAAGATGTAAAAGATTTAAAGGGAAATATGGATACCATGGTTTTAAAAAGCTTTGTGCACCTGAATATTCCAAATGTTAGTAGGAATGTGGCTACTAAATTTCGATTTCTATATAATATATATAACCTTGGAATTGTTAAATGAAATTAAAAAAAAAAAATGAGGTAAAAATGTTAGCTGATCAACTATTTGTGAGTACATTCAAGCAAAAAAAAACCTTTATGTGCAATGAGTAAGAAAAAAAAATAAGTACAGATTCAATGAAAACAAAGTTTTCAGCAACTATTGTCACAAATTTATTAGCAAGAAGTATAAAAGTAATAAAAATTTAGAATTTCACTAACTATCCATCCATTCAACCAAAAAGGAGAACACATAAATTTACGTAGGGGGATGGGTCAGCTGGACTTCTCTTTGTGCAGTTTCTTTTACTAAAAACACTACATTTTCACTGGGAATCGGCATATTGTCTTATAAGGCGGTGCTAATTAGAAATAAAATTTGGGTAAGAAGTGTATATAAGTAATAAAAATTTAGAATTTCACTTAACTATTCCATTCATTTACCAAAAACGAATACATAATGACGTCGTCAGTAAATGAAATGATCAACTATATTTTATTCTTTAGAAAAAAGTATGATACTGCAAAACTTAAAAATATTTTAGTAATCTTTTATTCAAATGATGATCTCCAAACTACCAACAAAATAGTGAAATCATGTAATAATGGTGACGAGTGGCCAAAGTGGCCATTGGGAGACGAAGAATTAAACGAATTTAATTATCCAGATATGGATCGTTACTATAAATACAAAACGAAAGACAAACACATTACTTGTATTTTTAAAGGCCTTGATTACCTGGAAACCAAAGGTAGATTACCGAAACCTTCAATAGATTTGGCTAAATATCCCCAATATGAATTAACCACCCATATAACTGGTATTGAGGTGCTAACTAAATTATCAAGGCTTCAAGATAGTGTGGATCATTTACAAAATGTTGCCTTGCGACTAACGGAAGAAGTACGTAACTCTGAAGTTCAGAAAATGATAACTGAACTGGTTAAATCTACCATCAGCCAGAGTCCAGTCAGTCACTTAAGTTCCCTTTCTAATGTAAAGATTGATATGTGAATTAATTGATTGGGCATTATTACATTATTAAGATTCATCAATGTTTTTTCATTATTTAATCCCAACTTTAGAATTATTTATTATAAGAATAATAAACAAATATTTTCAATTCAGTAAAAAACTTTTTCATTGAATTTGTTCTTAAAAAAATAAAAGTTCAGTAGTTGTTTCATCTGCCACTGCTCTTTCCCACGATCTAATCATTAGATTCCGTTGAACTTCGTTGATTAATTGGTGTTTTAAAAAATGAGGAATGTTAGGGTTGGTGTTGATTGCTGTACATAAGTAGGCCACGGTTCAATATCCCATTCTAGTAGTATCCAAAAAGAAATTCACAAATTGATTGACGCACATTGCCTACAAACTATTTGGGTTGTAGGTGTTTTTATATGGAGGTGGTGGTGGTGATGATAAACCTTCGTCTTCTATAATAAAACGACAGATTTCTTCCTTTTCTTCCGTTTGAATGAGGTCCATAAAGAGATGGGGATTTTGGGTTATGAAAAGTACGCGTTTTACCATTTCTACATAAAATGATCCGTATTCTTTCCCCACTATTCGAGCAATTAATTCACTCTTCGCCGAATTTAAATGATAAATTCGGTTGGGATAAGACATTATTTGTTCAATGTGATTTTGAGGCAGGACAAAATGTTCAGACATGAGCATGTTTCAGTTATGTATGTTTTAAGGAGTTGAGAACTATTAATCTATCTCTCTCTTTCTCTCTATAAACACAAAATTGTTTTAAATAATAGTGTATGCCGGCTAAGTGTTCAAGCACCATATATCTCCACTTGCTACTGATTTCTAGTACAAACAATTCCTAAGGCCATTATTAATCTGTACATCGTCCCCATTTGACATTTTTATCTAAATATCTTCCTACATTCAATGGACAACATCTTACTTTATAGTGACCATGTGATACACAAACAAACAATCGTTAGTTTGCATTCTTGGCCAAAAAACCAGTATAATTTTTTGCATAATAGGCCAAAATGTTTACACTTAGCCAGAAACAACAGAGTCCTTGCTAACTTAGTTAAGTAAGACGAGAGCCCTGCATAGTAGGCCAAGAAGTGAGTTCTGGCTATTAGGTACGACATATATATATATATATATATATATATATATATATATATATATATATATATATATATATATATATATATATATATATATATATATATATATATATATATATATATATATATATATATATATATATATAATATAATATATATATATATATGTATATAAATATATATATTTATATATATATTTATATAATATATATATATATATAATATATATAATATATATATATATATATATATATATATATATATATATATATATATATATATATATATATATATATATATATATATATATATATATATATATATATATATATATATATATATATATATATATATATATATATATATATGTATTGTAAGGTAGATGTCCTTTGGTTTCAAGAATTTGTAATCTTCTTACATCCTGAGTTTAGTCTATTATGCAAGTTATAGGCAAAAAAAAGTTTTAATATTATAATATTAATAATAATAAAAAATAATGATAATAGACAAAATAATATTTACTTACATAAATGACAAAAGTAAGGATGTAAGAAGATTACAAATTCTTGAAGCCATTCATATAAAAGCAGAACAAACCACAATAAACAAATAACGGAACTATTCACTCTACCCACTTTGAGAGTAAGGACAACATCGGAACACGAAGATGCCAACGTAGACGACAATGCTCAAATCGCCACGCCCACTCCACTTTGATTAATCTTTGTACGTGCTTCATCGTTTTTTTCTGTTTTATTCGTCACCATTTACGTCTCCTATTTATGCCCAATTCTTCCTCCCATTACGTCGTACTCCTCACCTATTTGTTCGATGTACCTGACCTCCCAAATGGTATAATTTCAATACGCCCAGTACAGTTCCATGCTACAAGAAACTCAAATCCTAAACAAGAATGAACCCATCCACTTCCAAGGAGGTAGACTAGACCTTACGTTTATTTCAGCCTCCCTCGTAGTCGTAGCAACATGTTCAGTTGAACCCACACTCACAATCGACCATTATGGGGTCCAAATTGATCTAAAGTTGGATCTTCCCCACCCCACCTCCACCAGACACCTAGAACTTCGCTCAAGCAAAATTTGACCGCTTTCAAAACTTCATGTCAGAGTGGCATAGAAACTGTTGTTCCTGAAGACATTACACATCTACACATCAAGATCTTCAATCTTGATTTGGTAGATCAAGATTTTGTAAAAGTAATTCAAGTTGCAGCCAACCACTCAATTCCACTGAAAAAACAGTCCACCAGACACCACAAAGATTACTGGTACAATTGCAAACGTGTCAAAGAACTCAATCATAGGCTCAATAGTACTCGGAAGCCGTACGAAAAGCATCCAAGTGATCGCAATAGAATCTTACTTTGTGAGGTCAAGGAACATGTACCTCATGAGCCCATGATAATCAAAGAACAAAAGTGGCTGGAATGGTTTTCACATCTGAATGAACACACCTCTCTTGGAGAGACGTGGCAGCAAATCAACAGAGCCAAAAGAAATGAAAACACCAAAAGCCTCACACCCTAAGGATCCTCAACGGGACTCCGAAGTACTTGCTACCAAATTTGCAGACAGAGCAGCCAGTAATCAGCTTCCCCCAGAGGTACTAGCAGCGCAGAAAAGATTATAGGAAGAAAGATGGCACAGAATCCTAACAGCATGTGCAGAAGTCTCTGACACTAATGCCCCTTTCACACTGAATGAGCTCAATCGGACTAAGATAAACTCCAAAGATACATTCCCTGGAGACGACAAAACATTCAATAAAATGATTAGAAACCTCGGCCCAGAGGGAGACGCTTCATACCTTAGGTTAATTAATTTAGCCTACCCTTCTCAAAATAGACCTACATCTTAGTATAGGGCAGATAGAGGGCCGATCCCAAAATCCAAAGATCCAGCTAATCCACGACCCATCTCTCTCCAAAGCTGTGCAGCCAAGACGGCTGGCAAAATTACACTCAACAAACTTGAGTGCAATAAGCCCTAATAATACGATAAGCCTAAACTGCACCAGGACATGAATGCTTATAGGAAAGGGGTTGGTACAGTGGAATGTTTTACCATTCTGTTAGCCCACCTGAATTACAGACCAGGAATACTGATATTATACATAGAGTAATCACACTAACGTGATATGTCAATGAGAAAATCCGTAGGAGCCGTGATGAGGGTTCGAACCTGGAAGTTCGAAGCCTTAAAGGAATCTGGAAGTAGAAGCCACAGAAAACCCTTGTGAGCTCAGTAGTACTCGAGGTTGCAATCCTTTTGACCATGCCTTTCTTAGTTGACTATGGCGTGTTCAAATCACAGCCGCGTCCAACAGCGTGATTAACTAGACCTATTACCGCAGGAGGCTTGGTGAGAGACCGGCCCCTTGGGGACGTTTATCCTAGAAGCCTCCGAAATAAAAGGTAATCGCAAGGCAAGGTAACCCTTCCCAGGGGGGCCATAGATTTCCCAACCTTAATTACCATTAATACTTCATCCCGGGTACTGTCTGTGTTAAGTGACTTCCCACTGTTGCCTACTGTAAATATTTATACTAAATTTATAAAAAATATATTTCTCTTTTGGTTTTTCAAGAATCAAATGACTGTCGTTAAGGTGCATTAGCATACAATGAACTTGAATCGGTGTGGAGCTCATCATTCACTCTACACCTTGATGAAGAAGGATATCCTTAATTCGTTTCTTATCAAGTGCACATAGCATCTTGTACTTGGCCTGTTCTTATGCATGTGACGAATTGCCTTCCAACATCGAGTTCATGATAAAAGAGAGCTACAGCTAGTTCCACAGATCTTCATTAAGGATAGAAAGTTATCTAGAAATTTGCAGATTGAAATGATGGGAAAGATCCCTTACTGTTAATACCTTTGTCAGGAACACGATGGTTGTTACGGACCCGAGTCCAGCGTCATAGCACGGAGCAGTGACGACAACGCCATCTGTGAATCCGCTCCCGAAACCCCCTCCAAATGGACGACGCCATCTACTGAGGACGGGATATACCGGCCACAGGGGGCTGGATTCCCATCTTAATCAGCTCATAACATAGCCGCTGCTGACCTCTGGTGAGGTGGCGCTTAGACAGCAACGCCATCTATGGAGCGTGTAGGTGGACGTTTGTGTCTAAGCCTGTAAGTGAGGTGCCCTAGAGCGTCCCTAGTACTAATGACGTGTCTGATTACAGAGTCGACCTGGGACTGCTGTATTGGATGATGGATCAGTCTACCCAAGGCAGCCAAGGTCTCTTTACGAGTTTGCTGTGAAGAAGCTGTGAGTCACCCCCGGACGAACACTGCTGAGAGTGTTAGCCTGCCTGTGGTGTGGCAGTATCAGGGATCGCCTTATCCGGGGCTGGCTGGTGGAAGACACTAGCCACTGTGGTGCTGAGAGAGGAGAGTGATCAGCGGAATCACACGAGGCTCCTGCCTAGGGCTCGCAACCCTAGTATCGGTCGTGGAGTGGCCTACACAGCGGAGCTAATTGGAACCTGCCAGGCTGGATTGTGGTTGAAGGCCTCCACGACGGAGCACCCAGTGGGACTGTGATTTGGCTGGCCTGTGGCCAGAGTAGATTCGCCGAGAGAATCAAAGAGGATTCATCGTGGCCCGAAGAAGGGAACCAGGGCTACGCATCATGAGCACCGTGGAGCATCCTCTGTCTTCAGAGGAAGAGAATTCTGTACATTATAGTGTTTATAACCCCCGTGTGACTGTTTATATATTTATTTATGGTCGTGGTTAATATATATATATATATAAATCAGAGCATTTGTATCCCTCCCCCTTTAATTTAACTTGCGTTACGGAACACATCTCTTGAAAGCCTCTACTAGCTTGGGGCCGGATTCCCAAATTCTAATAACACCAGAAAAGAACCCGGTTATGCCCCAATAGGGCCGTAACAATGGTTGGCAAAGAACGGAAGTGTAAAGCGGATTTTAGACTGGTGGGATTCTTTAACAACTCATTACCAAATCTCTTCTTCCTCTTGTGATAAATATGTTGCAAGGCAACTATTTCAATGCACTCTGATCCCGCAAATAAGCTATATTTCACATTTCTCAAACCAATCCTAAATTACTTTGAAAGGAGGAATTTACTTTATCAAAAAGATGAAGCAGATCAGTGTTGCCTTCACGCCTGACCAAGAGTGAAGAAAACTTCACTCTTGGAATGCTCAGATGAGTCGTGCATCCTTATCAGGCAAAGCTTTATGTTAATTTGGACTTCAATTCCAAATATCTGCCCCAGGAGAAAGTGAACATTAGTTAAGAATTTTAAAGAGGAACAGACAAAACAATTTCATAACCCAGGAAAAGTTTCAAAATATTAAAGAAAGATGCCATAATTTTTTAGTGAAAGCATGCAAAGAGCTTCTTTCTCGTATTCCTAGTGATGCTGAAACTTTCAAAAAGATGAAAAATCTGTCACCTAGAATAAGCCTTAGCCACACACGGCCATCATTTTCAGAACTCCATTCGTACTAGCTGACCATTCTAAGCTTAGTGAAACTGAAAGTCAGTGTCGCCTACTGTTAACCATTGACTGGGCCATCATTTGTTAGGGACAAATTCTAACATCTGGATCGTCATTTTGGACAAAGGCAATAACTGTCAAGAACGTTGCTGGCGAGCCCATACTGACTGACCTCGCTGAGTTTGCATTGCAAATATACAGTTTACCAATCAGTAAGGCCCTGGTTGAACGGATATTTTCGAGAGTAACATCTGTGAAAACTAAAGTGAGAAATCGAATGAGACTTGAGCTTTTGACATCAATAATGAAACTCAAAACATATCTTGAAGAAAACGGAACTTATTGCTCATCATTTGAACCACTCATGTCAATGCTTAAATATGAGTCTGCAATATACAAGAACGAGGTTGAGGATGCAGACGAAGAAGATCGTGATAATCTTCAACTGTGAAGACGTGGAAGGACTCTACACTCATTATGCTTTATTCAGCAAATATTTGTAAGATATTTTATTATCATATTTTGTTTATTATATATATGCAGAAATAATATTATTAAAACCATTAAAATCGTGCAGTGTACTCTATGTATTAAAATATATTACTTTGAAAACCGTATCAGTCACTAAACAAAAAACTGGGGAACTCTTATTACAAATTCGGTACTTTAAGACCATCAGCTCGCTACTTTCAGCAATTCGTATCTTACAACCCTGGCTCAGTGCTGCAGCAAGGATGGGTCAGGTCATGGAGGCGTCCAGCTCGCCTTGCCTTGAACTCTTGCTGTTCTTCCTTGGTCATGTATCTGTCAATAAACACATTGCAAAACCTTTGCTGCCCCTTAGTAAATGTTTGTGCTTCAATATATAGTCCACTGCCACTTCTTTAGAAAACTGAAGCAGAACAGGTCTAATTCATGTACCATTAAAAGGCCCAGTTAGGTGTCTTAGTACAATCTCGTTTCAGTCCATCTCAACAATAATACCCCTCAATATATCACGTAGTTCAAGCTTTTTGATTTGTATTCTCTAATGTTTTGATGTTGCCTTTGCTTCAAGTAATCCATGGAGGAAAATTGTCTATCTCCTCTGTGACCCACTTCCATACTGGTTCTTACCCCTCAGTGTGTGCAGTCCTTTCTGACTGTGAATTTTTTACTTGCTTGTCGTTCCTAGTTGAATGTCGTGCATTGTCTCATTGTCTACCACCATTTGCAGTGTGCTCCTTCCCTACTTGCTAATCCATCCCTCACTTGTCCGATCTCTTCATCTGTGTTGCTTCTCGCATTTAAGGTCGGCGATTTTCTTATCAAGGACCTCATCGATGGCTTTCAACCCCAGGGGAGCTCCAAGGTGTGTGCTGTCTTCAGGTTTAGTTTTATGGATATTTGGTAGAAGACCCTCTATTCTCTTTACGATGCCCTGGTTGGAACATATTATTTCACATTTAGAAGGGTTCAGGGTGAGGCCTAAAACTGCACCTTGCTCCTGGATTTTTCTGATGTCCTCCTGGAAAGAGTCTTGGGAACCAGCTAGGGTACCATCATCCAAGAACCAGATGTTAAGCTCGCTGGACAGGACCTCTGTGACTTGTTTGATGACTAAGCAGAAAAGGAGAGGAGCAAGGGGGTCACCCTGTTGGACGCCTTCTCGCGAGTCAATTTCATGTTCGCCAAAAAGTAGCTTAAGGTCCATACTGTAGCATGAATGTACAAAAGGGTAGAGGGAAAGGAAATGGCTATGAACCACACGGAGTACAGCATCCCTCCACAACAAATTGAAGGCATTTTTTAAATCTAGCTTGATAAGGGCCTTTTCGTCTGTAATGTTGGCGATGAAGGCTCGAGTTGCATGGGCTGCCGCCTCACACCCTTGTGGAATGCCGAACCCGAGCTGTTTTGGCTTCAGCATGTTGGCCGCTGCATCACTAACTGTTCTTGCAGCTGCCTTTGCGACGAGACGCCAGAGAGAATTGCCCACAGCTATCGGCCTGATCCCTCCATCCTTTTTCTTTAGAGGACAGAGAGATGGTCCAAAAAAGATAGGTCTTTTTAATAAGTCAATAGGTCTCTTTAATAAGTCAATATTGACTTATTAAATTTGCGAGAACGGTTTGGGCACATAGCACTACACAAACAAGCACAGAAACAGGACATCAGCGCACATACTTGCCCGCAAACCGGTCCCTCGGAACAGCACATTGAATGCCTACCAGAGCAACCACTTCCTAGGGTTGGTTTCAGCCACTGGGATAGCATCCGGAACCTTGGAAACAAACACCCACAAACTTGGGATCCAAATGGTATCACAGATGAGGCGAGTGGACGCCACTCGCCCCCACACGAAGGGAACCCCAGAACCACGAAATTCCTCCTCACCCTCTGACAGCAATAACTGGGCAATCCAATCCCAGTGAGCCGGCAGCATCACACACGCCGGAATCACATCCTCCAGTTCCCCAACGTACATCCTCATGGGAGATTGCCTGACATAGGGCACCACAACAGGGGGTATCCATGGCAACGTCCACACAACTAGGCACTGGCAGGAGACCCCGTACGGCGAGCATCCTTCCATAATTTCCCCACCAGGCCACGCCCTGCACCAGCATTCACACCATCCATGGCAGGGGAAGCCACCAACCCCCACTGCAGAGAGCCTCCTGCTGGAGACAAAACCGCAGGCACGGCAGAGACACGGGCACCGGCATCAGCAGGCTCATGGACTTCCACTACCACCAACTGCGTAGAGTGCGACGCACCCGGAACCACCTCGTCGACACCCGAAGACTCACAGTCACTGAAGTCACCCACATCCGGCCAGGCAGAAGACGAACGCCGTTAACGCTTGGGCCCCGACTGTACATCATCAAAGCAAGAGGCGGACTCAGAAACACGGGCAACAGAAGCCGGGCGGACCGACGCTCGATGTAGAATGGCAGCAGCTTCAACCACAAGGGGAATGGGGCCTCACACAGCAGGAAACCTCGTCGCCACCCCCATCACCCAGCATAGTCAGGACACAAGGCGAGGACCAGGCGCAGCAGCAGGAGACGATGAGGAGCGTTACGTATTCCTATTTAAGGAATACTCACATTAAAGTTATCATATATTTTGGCAACAAAGAGGCGTGTAGTGCGTGATTAAGTCCCATGTCTAGGACTTGTGAGTTTTTTTGGGATCGTGAATTTTGATCCTGTTCAGTTGTGTAGTTGCCAGTGCTTTCTTCTTTATTATCCTCTATATATTTATTTATTCTATGTAAAATATGTTACCTCGGTTTTATTCCTGTAAACTGACCATTCAAATTTAAGTTGTTCTTATATTTGCATTAGCACGAATTCGTTGCTCAGTTATGTAAATTAAAATTAAGTAAATTTTCCACTTGTCATGTTGAAGAGGGACGGGAGCTAGGGGCTCTGCCGTCTGGAAGTTTAGTGAGCTGGAAGCCGGCCTAGCTTCTGCAACCTTCCTGCGGACCTTCCTGGAGGAGGGTCTGCAACATCCGGAGGTGCGCCTGGTGACGTTGGGGTAGCCGCACCAGTGAATGGGACGTCCACCTTCTGACCCATGGAGCCCTCCCCCACAAGGTGCGGCGGGAAATCCTCTTCTCGGAACAGGTTCATGGGAGCAATCGCGGCCACAGAGCACTTGGCAGCCTGATGCCCGGATAGGCAACACCGAAAACATGTTCGTTGCTGCCGGGCATAGTACACCCGGACATAGTATCCCAGAAGCCGGACTGAAGATGGAATGTCCATCCGCAAGCTCATCCTAAGGGTAAGAATGTTTGTTCGTGGTCCGTGGGAAACTCCTAGGGCGCCCCATGTACACTCACAAACGTCAGGGCACCATTACGGTCTGTAATGGTCACAGAGCCAGCACCATCCTGCAGCTGCAAGGAACGCCCCGCGTATCGCCGGAGAAACTCACGGTACACCGCCTTCCCTACAAACTTAATAACCACATGATGAGCAGTAACCAGCTCAACACCGTAGATGTTATCCACCGGGACACGGAGCATGTCACACTTGACAAGCTCCACTGCAGGGTAACCAGCATGGCCAGTAAACGCCAGGCCTACTGAGTTCACTCTCACAACAGGGGGAAGATGGCCACCCATCGCAAAACGTGCCACGTCAACACCAGACAGGCGGGAACTGCAGGGGGAGGGGGGGGCAGAGACGCCCATACCCCGTGCCGACCAAATCGGCAATCAACTACCAACTACCGGAGAGGTCAGGCGATACGTTCTCACCCCACGGCAGCCAGGGTGCCAGAACAGTGGCTGCACATTAGTGCCCATACTGAAACTGAAAAGTCAACATGTCAGTGGAAAACTACCATCAGGCAAGGCAACCAGCAATCGTCCAATGTAAACACCAGCCAGGAGCAGAGAGACCTAAGGAACCTCTGACTCAGCCAGTAGTTACCACCAACAAATTTTTCGTATTTTTTTCTTTTATTGAAAAAGCAAAGTATGTAAAAAAAAAATATACACTAAACCCTAGCAGATACATGCTACCACACACTACCCAGAACCTGAGACGATTAACAGTGAACAAATTAACAAATATCCATTCACAAATTATAATTCACACAACACAATGAAAACGGAACCAATAACTAAGACACAAGTGGAGCAGAACTGTACACACACACGTACGCACCCCCATGTGCACACTCGCAATCCCCTAACAGTAAAAAACCAGCATTCCAATTTATTAGTCCTGTATGCGGCAATTTTTTTTTTTTAAGTAAATACAATACATACAATAAGAAAATCAGGACAGTAGAAAAAACACAAAACAAGAACAGAACATGAAACAGGGCATGAATCAGGAAAACACACGCACTTTAAACAAAACATAAACAAGTACATTAGACAGACAAGGAAAGATGTGAATGAACATCTCAAGTAACATACAAAAGAACATAGAAAACACGGGACAAGACAAGCAATATAAGGCACATAGAAAAAAAACGGAACACACAGGAACTGGGAAGAACAGAACACACCCACACACATGCACGCACACATAGGAAACAATATCCGGCACACGCAGGAGTCGGGGAGAAAAAACACAGCCATACACGGACACACAAAGGAACAAAACACTGGAATGCGCAGGAACCAGAAAAAAGAAACCACAACCACACACCCATACCCACAGGCAGAAACACCGAAACACGCAAGAACCGGCAACAAGAGAAACCCAACCACACACGCACACGCAACCACAAACACCACAACCACACGCTCACACCCACCGGAACGCACAGGAACCGAGACTAACGTGAACAAAATCACTAAACCAAACCATGTTTCTCCAGAAACGCATGCACTAGATACCATACACAGTATTCATCCCAAAGGCATCCGCCCTCTTCGGTAGGGTGGATGCCCGCACGTGGACGTTGGCACTCTATAAACTCCAGAATTACCATGTCAGACGGTGGCCAGGGCGGAAACGACAGCACCAGAGCAGGGACACTGAAGAAGAAGGAGGGAGAACCAGCAACGCTGCCGACGATTGAACAGGAGGCGGAGGCATGGAAACCGACCGTCGAGCAGCCTTCTTCAGGATCACTACCAACTCACGAGGCCTATCAACAACTTCGGTAGGGGGGGGGGGACCATCTCCTTCGGGAAACCGGAACACATGGACGTGGGTGAGGCAACCAAATTAGGAATCAAAATCCCCGCACCAGCCCCCCACTCTCAACATGAACCTGAACATGAAACCCTCTCAAGGGATCGTATGTACCCAGTTGTACAAGCACACCAACGCACATATGTATAGAGTTCCACCTGAGCAGCAGTAGGGTGAAGACGTCCCAGCAAACACAGAACGTTTGTGGACGTTTTTAAATGGTGCCACAAAGGTAATACTGTAACTTTTGACATAAATACGTATATCTGACGTTCTTAAAACCAAAGGATATAACTAAAAACATATATTCTTGAGACACAGTTTTTTAAGATTTATGTAAAAATTTAAAAATAATAGTAAATGCTATGGAATTATAATGTTTTCATGCTTTATATTTAAGAATAAATAATTTTCAGTCAACATTTAGTTTTTTTTGTTTACTTTCTGTAAAGCTATCCAGTTTACGTTCTTATAACTTAAATATAACATTTATATGACGTCAGAGTAACGTTATTTACACGACATCATTACGTTATTATGATGTTATATTAACGTATAATTCCTGTGTGAAAACCAGAATATATATTGAACTTTATGTTTTAAACCTTGTAAAGTTATCATAAAACTTGGAATAAGATGGTAAGCATGCTTTACTTATGAAAATATACAAACAAATCAACAAAAACATTTTAACATAAAAAACATGAACATAACATAAATTAACAGCATGCATGGGAGTTAATTGGAACTCTGTAATATTGCATACATGAACCTTAAGGTACAAACCCAGTGTATTTACCCATGCAGTTCTTTCCTAAATCTAAATTTTTCCAATTTTTACACTTTGTTTCGAGTTCTGTCTTGTGTTGCTACTTTTAATACCCCATTAATGTCCCCTTTGTTATGTCCATTCATCCCATTGTGCACCTCTACCATATGTCACTCCTAATTCTTTGCTTTTCTAGAGAATGTAATATAAGCTTTGACAATCTTTCTTCATATGACAGGTTAACAGGTAGAACAAAGATTACCATTTATATATGGATAACTATTATAAGTCGGTTTGAATGAGTGAATTGCTGCTTGAAGATAGGTACTATCAGATTGCATCGTGGTGAGCCTAAAACCCTTCAGATCCAAGCAAAGGATAAAATGCCAGCAGATACAATTGTGAACACATTGATACCAAAATGAAAGACATATGACGAGAATTGAGGTAACCAAAGTGAAAAGAGTGTTGACATTACATTGCACTAGAGTGCTCCCGGGTTACTTTCTCTCACTTTCTCTGTTTTGTGCGGATGGTCCGCCGTGCTTTCATCACGTCAGCGGGTGGAGCAAGCTGCTGTTTTTGACATTTCATGCATATATTCCGGTTGGAAATTCTATTGCGAACACATTGATACCAAAATGAAAGACCTAGGATGACAATTGAGGTGACCAGAATGAAAAGAGTGTATACATTTTATCGCTCTTGTGCGCTCCCTGGTAACACGCTCTCGCTTTCTCTGTTTGTTGCGGATGGTAAGCCGGGCTTTTGGAGTTTATATGCCTTTAGTCCTGTAGAGAATTCTATTGCGAACACATTGATGCTAAATTGAAAAACCTAGGATGAGAATTGAGGTAACAAAGTTGAAAAGGGTATACACTTTTCAGTATTATCACGCTCTCTAATGTAATGAGAGTTGCCTGAGGGTGGCTCAGCTTTCTTTTTCTGATACCCTTGGCCTACATTCATCTTGTCGGCGGGTGGAGCACGCTGCTGTCTTTGACATTATATGCACATAGTTCTGTTGGGAATTCTATTGCGAACGCATTGATACCAAAATGAAAGACATAGGACGAGAATTAAGGTGACAAAGTTGAAAAGAGTATACACTTTTCAGTATTTCCGCACACTACCAGGGAATGTCCAAAAAAAATGGAGAGAGTGGAGGGGTAACTTGCCCAAAACGCGAAAGTGTTTGGGGCGATTAACTTTCGTTCAATACTATTATGCAAGAGGAGCGACACATCTATGGTTCATCCAATAAAATCAGCAGACTTCTAGATGTTACTACTGCTCGGCTTAGACTCGGTAACAAGTATTTCTGGGAATTCTCATTATCTGCCGATGTAGACCTGACCAAATGTTAACTATCAACAAAATTATTCGCACACCCTCCGTCACTATGTGATAGTGAATTCAGAGACAATTCTATAACCAATGTACCAACGATGTGTCAATATTTCATTCAAAATGATCTGGTACCAGAAATTTTAGCCAAATATCCCCAGTTTGCTAACTGTAAGTAGTAACAAAGTGATTGTAACCTATCCACCGCTGCCCACTGGATGGGGGGCGGTGTGCAGGACAAACATATCAATTGTGACACTAGCTCTCCACATATGTCAGTTGCTTAATTTAGAAACTGTACTTGTGATCGATCTCGAACCCATTGTTGATGTGACGACTTATACTGAATTTTGTAACTAGCTCATCAAGATTGTAACTTGCTTAGCTAAATGAATTGTGGGGTTCAGTCCCTGAGCCCATTATGTGCCTCTGTAACCCTTCCCACTACCGCCCACAAGATGGGTATGGGGTGCATAATAATTGAACTAAACTAACTTTAAGGCATCCTGAAAGAAAGCTTGGAGGGCTTGAAAAATTGCAGAACGAAGCCGTGAGGATAATCCTTGGGTGCCTTCGTACCACAAAGATACTTAATATGAGAAAGGAACTTAATATTCCGAGCGTTGTTTATCGTGTTACTGAAAATAACTGTCAAATTGGTATAAAAATGCTTAGGCTAGCTCATCCTAACCCTTGCACAGAAGCCCTCCAGAATTTCTTTATTGAATGTTGAAAACAACCCTCAAGTTATTTCCGTAACAGCATGCACTGCTGTATGCTAATCCCCACAATCACCAAGCCCACCAGAGTCACTCAAACATCTGCCACTACCCTGGATCACCTTTGGACTAATATAACAGCTCCCCTTACATCTGGGTTAATTTATGACAGAACAACTGACCACTATCCTACTTTCCTCATAGCAAACATTGACACATCACCACCAGAAACCAAAAAACGTTCATTCAGGCTACATAGTGAATCAGCTATAGGCAATCTCTCTAATGCACTTCACAATATTAACTGGGAATCTGAATTTAATAATTCACAGGATATAAACTCATCAACTAACCTCTTTCTCTCCAAAACTCTAAGCCTCTACAACACTCACTGACCCCTCCTTACCAAACAAGTAACTGATAAAAGAAAAAATAACCCGTGGCTCACAAGTGGCATAATTAAATCAATCAACAAAAAACGTGAATACGAAAAGAAATTTAGGAGTGGCCTAATTTCAATGGAAGTAGTTAAAAGGTACTCATCAGTGCTTACCAGTATCATAAGAAAAGCAAAACTTTCATATTATGAGACTAGATTCAAAGAAGCAATTAAAAGGCAACATGAAAAGCACATGGAATACCATCTCTAACATCCTGGGAACTAAACAACACTCCCACAACCAGATAACACTCTCTAAGGATGGCCTTACACTGTCATCTGACTTAGAAATGGCGAATGAATTTAATAGCTTCTTTTCATCGATTGGTGCTAACCTTGCAAGTAAAATCCCACAGACTCAGACACATATCAACACATATCTCTCAGGCAGCTATCCAAACTCTCTTCTCCTCTCACCAGTCAGCCCGTCAGATGTTGTGTCCATCATACACTCACTAAAAACCAAAGCTGGGAACATCAGTGAAATCCCATCCATTGTATACAAGAGCGCCTCCCATGCCCTTGCACCACCTATAGCTCTGCTGTTCAACAAATCCCTTGAGTGTCATACCTTCCCTGATATCCTTAAAAACGCAAGAGTAACGCCAGTTCATAAAGGAGGTAATCCGTCACACATAAACAACTACAGACCAATATCGAACCTACCCATACTATCAAAAATATTTGAAAAAATTATCTACAAACAGCTCTACTCCTATCTCGTAAAATTCGACATTCTTAGCACCTGTCAGTTTGGCTTCCGCTCTCAAAAGAGTACCAACGATGCAATTATTAGTCTCCTTGATATAATTTACTCTGCCCTTGACAAAAATTAGTTTAGTCATATCTCAGCAGAGGAAACAAAGATACTAAACGGGTGTCCACCCAGGCAGGGAGGAGCTGTTCGCAAGATGCAACTGTATGATGGCTCCCAGCTTGACTATGTTAACAGATTCAAATACCTTGGTCTTGTATTGTCCTGTTGTATTCAGACTCTGTCGTCAGTATAATGAGAGGCTCCATAAGCCCTCTTGGAGATGTTGCAGGTTATCACTCAGGCTATGGTGCCAATGTCACAATTGTCAAAATGATGTACCTTGCATACATCAGATCTTTAGTGGATTATGTTGCATCTCTGCTTGCCTTGATGACTGAAAGAAAGCTTAAAGGGCTTGAAAACTTGCAGAACGAAGCCTTGAAGATAATCCTTGGATGTCCCTAGTACCACAAAGATACTTAACATGAGGAAGGAACTTAATATTAACTTAATAATAGAATATGAGTGCATATTCTACTGCATTACTATTTGTAATGATCCTCATATTGTGCTTCAGTAATCCAATGTATAACCCTGAGATGTTTTCCTAATTGTACTTAGGATTCCTTGTTCATTATTGTGTATTGTTCTGATCTGCTTTTGTGTCGAAAATTCTTGCATCGTACCTGTAAAAAAAATTTTGACAATTTTACTGTAATTATCCTACTTAAAATCATCTGTACTTGTAAAGTAAAGCTGTAATGTACCTGTTAAACACTTTTTATCAATTTTACATTTAATTATTTCTCTAAAACTTTGTTTAAGAATTTGCTCAAAGATTAGTTTATGGACTTGCCCGAAACGCTATATGCAAGCTAGTGGTTTTACAAGATTATAATTCTAACTTAAGCTCTATGTTGTCTCTTAACCCCCAATGTACGTTCTTGTATATATATAAATAAATAAAATAAATAAATAACGAGGGATCGAGGCATTAATGCGCAGTACGTGCTTCCCTCGTACTCACCTTCCCTCACCTGTGACGTCACAGCGCCATCTGACGACAGCATAAACACAGGCGGCCATTTTATGTTCCACCAAGATTAAAAAAAAAAAAAAAAAAAAAAATTTGCCCCGAGGGGCGAGTTTATTGGGCAGCGCCCAATGTGTTTGCAATGTTAAATGGGATTCTTGTACTGTTATATGTCTATTTGTACTCACTGAATTTGTGCGCCCCTTGAGGGACTTGAAGTAGAGGGGGGTAGAAATAGCCTAAGCTACTCTATCCCTTTGAGATGTATTTATTGCTTATCTCAATAAACATACTTGAACTTGAACTTGAGCCCAATGTGTTCGCAATAGAATGTTCTACAAGAACATGTATAAAATAAGTGACACAGAGATTATTGATGTGTGTATTTGTGTGGGTGATTATAAATATGTATGTGTATGTATATATGTATACGTATATATATATATATATATATGTACATGTATGTATGAGAGTGTGTACATGTATATATAACATTAATAGTTTTGTAACTAGCGTCAAAAATTGTTATTTGCTTAGCTAAACAAACTAGAGAGTTCAGTTCCTGAACCCATTATATGTGCCTCTGTAATCCTTTACACCACCGCCCACGGGATGGGTATGGGGTGCATAATAAAGAAAGAAATTGAAATAATAAGGGTATGAAATGTATCAACATAAAACATTAATGTTAGTGGCCATCAGGTAAAATCAGGTTATTATTTGTAAAGAATTTAAATGAGTTAAACTAAATACGAACTTAATATGTTTTGCTAACGCAAAAATATATTCCCGAGGTATTGTGATTGCAAATAAATATTTAATACAATTATTTGTATCATTTTTTTTATTTTAGATTTCCGTATTGCTTGATAATATATAATAGCGTTTAGATAATGCTAGCGCTGGACATTCTTTAGGCTCGTTGCATGTTGTGGTAGTCGCCGCCATTTTAAAACCGTGTGGAGAGGGACTGCTGCTGGCTTATCCACAAAATCCTGCTGCATCTTCAATAGTTAAGGTAACTGTTTTCTTTTATTTGCTCTTAGACATGTGTAGTATATATATAAGCTTGTGGTGGTAGGCTGGATGGTGTGTTGATGGTGGTGTTGTGTTGATGGCCCTGGAGGTGTGTTGATGGCCCTGGAGGTGTGTTGGTGGCCCTGGAGGTGTGTTGGTGGCCCTGGAGGTGTGTTGGTGGCCCTGGAGGTGTGTTGGTGGCCCTGGCTGGAGGTGTGTTGATGGTGGTGTTGTGTTGATGCCCCTGGAGGCGTGTTGATGGCTCTGGAGGTGTGTTGGTGGCCCTGGAGGTGTGTTGGTGGCCCTGGAGGTGTGTTGGTGGCCCTGGCTGGAGGTGTGTTGATGGTGGTGTTGTGTTGATGCCCCTGGAGGCGTGTTGGTGGCCCTGGAGGTGTGTTGGTGGCCCTGGAGGTGTGTTGGTGGCCCTGGAGGTGTGTTGGTGGCCCTGGAGGTGTGTTGGTGGCCCTGGAGGTGTGTTGATTGCCCTGGAGGTGTGTTGGTGGCCCTGGAGGTGTGTTGGTGGCCCTGGCTGGAGGTGTGTTGATGGTGGTGTTGTGTTGATGCCCCTGGAGGCATGTTGGTGGCCCTGGAGGTGTGTTGGTGGCCCTGGAGGTGTGTTGGTGGCCCTGGAGGTGTGTTGGTGGCCCTGGAGGTGTGTTGGTGGCCCTGGAGGTGTGTTGGTGGCCCTGGAGGTGTGTTGATGGCCCTGGAGGTGTGTTGGTGGCCCTAGCTGGAGGTGTGTTGATGGCCCTATATATATATATATATATATATATATATATATATATATATATATATATATATATATATATATATATATATATATTTATATATATATTTATATTATATATATATATATATATATATATATATATATATATATATATATATATATATATATATAATGAATATCAGAGGTCCCAGGACATTGGACCCAGGACAATTATTGTGCATGTGTAGTATGTATATTTATGTAGTATATTTGGCATATTTAATGGCATTTAGTTAATGCCACTTAGTGGCATGTCTCTGCACCGTTTCCAGTTTGTTGATATGCTTTCTAAGATATGGGCACCATACAACTGCTGCATACTCCAACTTTGGTGTAACAAAAATTGTGAACAATTTCAAAATTTCTGTTGAAGAAATCCTGTTTCCTAGTTCTGCATCTGTTTTGGTATAACACCTCCTTTTTTACTAGGCCTGCAATTATGAATGCCTTTATAACCAGCTAAGTTGTAGAGTTGGGTATAGTCTTTACTTAGCCAAGTTTCTGTTAAAATGAGGGTCCGTCTAATTACCACAAGCTACCACAAGCTACACAAGCTTCACAAAGCTTCCTGGCAATACGTTAGTAATGAATAAATATAATATGTTAGGTTAGGTTGACCTAACTTAACCTAACCGACGCTTGGATCGTCGACTTGATTTGGCGTCACCAGCTCTTTATTTTCGTCTAATTTCTTTATAAAAAGATGCTTTTTCAGATTAAAATTATGTTTTTTCGTGTTGTACATTCAGCACCAACATTATAATGAGTAAATATATCATATTTATTCATTACTAACGTATTGCCAGGAAGCTGAGTGGTTAGGTCTCGATAAATTTCCTGGTATAATATTATTGTTTGCTATTCTCCATCTTTGACTAGGCAAGTTGAAGTCACCTAGGAAGATAATATGAGGTATCGAGTTCTCCATTTTGTTTATCTGTTCTGTGAATTCCTCGGCCGTTGCATCTGGCGGTTTGTATATTAGAATAATCACTAAATTTATTTTCTCTATTTTTAATCCCAATACCTCTACCACCTCATTTGTAATGTTAAGGAGCTCCGAGCATACAAGGTCTTCCATAGTATACAGACCCACTCCTCCATGTGACCTAATTTTCCTATCACAGTTGTGTACTTTTCGAGACTACATTTCAAATATTCCCTAACATACATGGCTTCTCCCCCCTCTTTGTGTAAAATAGTTTAAATCCATTTATGGGACATTCAGCAAATAGTTCTCTATTTTTTACATTCATCAATGTTTCGGTACGTGCAATAGTATGTATTGTTTCATTGCAGATAACAGCATTTAAATTTTTTTTTGCTTCTTAGACTTAGACTCGTACTACCAAGCTGCTGTTGGCAATTGGATAATTTTTTTATGAAGTCATTTGTTATTTTTTCCCCTACTTTAGTAATTTATGCTTTTGATCTCAATTAGTTTTATATCCTAGCTTTTTAATTTTTTCCCCTTATATATTGCCATCTTATCTGTCTGCTTTACATGGCTTAAGCAGAGTCATGTCTGCTTAAGCCTTTGTTATTTTACTAATTTACCTGTTTTAATTATTATTTGTTTTCAAAGTTTAGTTTACCCCATTTTATTTGCTTTTTGCAGTACAATACTTTACTAATAATCTTGTAATAGTAATTGGTAATGTAGCACTTGGCCTTTCTCCTTCAGAATGTATGCACACATTATAGAAAGAAGAAGAAAATACCACACAAGATGGCAGCGTATGTCACGGGCCAAAAAGCGACGCCTAAAAGAACAGGTAAACCTCGAAGTCTTTCAGAGGTTGATAGATGGAAAGCGACTGAATACAGGCAACTCCTTCTCTACACCGGTAAGATTGTACTGAAGGGAATCTTACCCAAAGAATTGTATGACCATTTCCTGACTCTGAGTGTAGCCATTTATATTCTTGTATCACCTAAATTGATTCAGTTAAATTACAGCCAATATGCACATGATCTTTTGCTGTACTTTGTGTTAAAGGCTCGTGAGCTGTATGGTAAGGATTTTTTAGTGTACAATGTACACTGCCTAACACACATATCCTCTGATGCCAAAGAGTTTGGTAGTTTGGACAGATGTTCAGCATTTCCATTTGAAAATTACCTGCAGCAGGTTAAGAATATGGTTCGATCAAGTAAAAACCCTCTTGTTCAAGGAGGATTTAAGGGATTTACTGGAGAACTTGGCAAAGGTATATTCACAATAGTCGTCTCTATTACTAATGACACTATTGCAGATGAAGGTATCTTTGTAAGATATTGCTATGCCACCTCCTTTTTTTATTAGGCCTGCAGTTGTGAATGGCTTTATTATCAGCCAAGTTGTAGCATACAACATAGCATATATATGTATATGGCATACATATATATATATATATATATATATATATATATATATATATATATATATATATATATATATATATATATATATATATATATATATATATATATATTCATATATTCATATTCAAAATTCGTCAGTGTACTACATTTTTGTTGTTGCTTTTAGGTGATGCTTTTAACCAGTGTACGTGGGTCTGATTGTGCAACCATGGTTCGAAGAATAATGAAGATATGAACAAACGGCCTGTGGTCACTATACAGTCTGGAAGGGCAAAAGAAGAAATTGGCATTTCTACAAAAACAAGAACTATATAATGTTATTTCAAGTAAGTAACCAAAAAATTAAATAATTTTTTTAAAGTTTAAAATTCACTTAAAAATTTAAATTTTAAATTAAAAAATTTTAACCAAAAAACTTAATATTTTTCATATTTGGAACCATTCCATAATATTTTCCCAAGCATAAATGATTATATTTCTATCACTTGCTCTTAAGATTGTTTCATTTAATAGAGGTTGGGCATAATTGTTCTCTGCTGCTAATAGAACTGACTGACTTAGCTATAGGAAAATGTAAACTTAATTGGTTTATCCATTACAGTATTGTGCAGTTTATTTCATGATCCTGTGCTTAATACTTGCATAAATAGTAGATTACAAAATGCATTTTTATATCATTAGTATTGAATAATAATAATGCAAATAATTGACTTATAAATGATGTACAATTAATTGGTAGGTGATATTATATTATTAATATTTTTTCATTCTTGCAAAGCCTTAACAAAGCCATTAACATGTTAATATAAACTTGATCACCTTCCACTTATTTTCTCATGTGCTACCTACATGTACAAAACCTTATTCCTAAATGCATATTTTGTTCTGAAGCTTGTCCTTTATATGTTGTGTATCACCATCTCTGGAGAGTTTTATCTGATTGATGTATAAATTACTTTTAATTTTACAGAATATTATTGTTATACTGAATTTATTATTATATAAATAACTTAATTTTACAGAATCATCTATCAACGCACATCCACAAGTTGAGGAGGAGGATGTGACCTTCCAGATTTCTGAAGTACTGAAACATGCACCAAACAGGCCTGGTGGATCTAGGTACAAGGTAAAATAATTTAATTTTTTTTTTTTTTTTTACTAATTGTCCGATTAGTAATATATATATATATATATATATATATATATATATATATATATATATATATATATATATATATATATATATATATATATATATATATATATGTATATGCCCAAGATTACTATCCGAGTGCCGGCGGTGGGGTGGTTCAAATAGCCTCGGCTATCACCTCATTATGTCCGGTCGTGATGGTCAAGTGGATTAAGGCGTCTTGTACATACCAGTTGCGTGGCATCTGGGAGTATGGGTTCGAGTCACTTCTGGGGTGTGAGTTTTCAGTTGCATATTGTCCTGGGGACCATTCAGGCTTGTTCGCATTTGTGTTCCTCACGTGTGCCCCAAAGAATGAGGTGATTTGGTAAAATGCTACGCCCAAGATTACTATCCGAGTGCCGGCGGTGGGGTGGTTCAAATAGCCTCGGCTATCACCTCATTATGTCCGGTCGTGATGGTCAAGTGGATTAAGGCGTCTTGTACATACCAGTTGCGTGGCATCTGGGAGTATGGGTTCGAGTCACTTCTGGGGTGTGAGTTTTCAGTTGCATATTGTCCTGGGGACCATTCAGGCTTGTTCGCATTTGTGTTCCTCACGTGTGCCCCAAAGAATGAGGTGATTTGGTAAAATGCTATGCCCAAGATTACTATCCGAGTGCCGGCGGTGGGGTGGTTCAAATAGCCTCGGCTATCACCTCATTATGTCCGGTCGTGATGGTCAAGTGGATTAAGGCGTCTTGTACATACCAGTTGCGTGGCATCTGGGAGTATGGGTTCGAGTCACTTCTGGGGTGTGAGTTTTCAGTTGCATATTGTCCTGGGGACCATTCAGGCTTGTTCGCATATATATATATATATATGTCGTACCTAGTAGCCAGAATGCACTTCTCAGCCTACTATGCAAGGCCAAATTTGCCTAATAAGCCAAGTTTTCCTGAATTAATATATTTTCTATAATTTTTTTCTTATGAAATGATAAAGCTACCCATTTCATTATGTATGAGGTCAATTTTTTTTTATTGGAGTTAGAATTAACGTAGATATATGACCGAACCTAACCAACCCTACCTAACCTAACCTAACCTAACCTATCTTTATAGGTTAGGTTAGGTTAGGTAGCCGAAAAAGTTAGGTTAGGTTAGGTTAGGTAGGTTAGGTAGTCGAAAAACAATTAATTCATGAAAACTTGGCTTATTAGGCAAATCGGGCCTTGCATAGTAGGCTGAAAAGTGTGTTCTGGCTACTAGGTACGACATATATATATATATATGTGTGTGTGTGTGTCGTACCTAGTAGCCAGAACGCACATCTCAGCCTACTATGCAAGGCCCGATTTGCCTAATAAGCCAAGTTTTCATGAATTAATGTTTTTTCGACTACCTAACCTAACATTTTCAGCTACCTAACCTAACCTATAAAGATAGGTTAGGTAGGGTTGGTTAGGTTCGGTCATATATCTATATTAATTTTAACTCCAATAAAAAAAGAATTGACCTCATACATAATGAAATGGATAGCTTTATCATTTCATAAGAAAAAAAATAGAGAAAATATATTAATTAATGAAAACTTGGCATATTAGGCATATCGGGCCTTGCATAGTAGGCTGAAAAGTGCATTCTGGCTACTAGGTACGACATATATATATATATATATATTTATATATATATAATATATATATATATTATATATAATATATATATATATAATATATATATATATATATATTATATATATATATATTATATATATATATATATATTATATATATATATATGTCGTACCTAGTAGCCAGAACGCACTTCTGAGCCTACTATGCAAGGCCCGATTTGCCTAATAAGCCTAGTTTTCATGAATTAATTGTTTTTCGACTACCTAACCTACCTAACCTAACCTAACCTAACTTTTTTGGCTACCTAACCCAACCTAACCTATAAAGATAGGTTAGGTTAGGTTAGGTAGGGTTGGTTAGGTTTGGTCATATATCTATGTTAATTTTAACTCCAATAAAAAAAAATTACCTCATACATAATGAAATGGGTAGCTTTATCATTTCATAAGAAAAAAATTAGAGAAAATATATTAATTCAGGAAAACTTGGCTTATTAGTCAAATCGGGCCTTGCATAGTAGGCTGAGAAGTACGTTCTGGCTATTAGGTACGACATATATATATATATATATATATATATATATATATATATATATATATATATATATATATATATATATATATATATATATATATATATATAGTGTGTGTGTAAATACCTAAGTGTAGTTACAGGATGAGACCGTCTTCCCAGCACTCTTTGTCATATAACGCTTTGAAACTACTGACAGTCTTGGCCTCCACCACCTTCTCACCTAACTTGTTCCAACCGTCTACCACGCTATTTGCGAAAGTGAATTTTCTTATATTTCTTTAGCATCTGTGTTAAGGGGGCATATCAAACGCAAAAATTCGGAAAAATCGAATATTTTTGAAAAATTTATAAAAATACTACAACGTTCTGGCAACACTTTGGCGCAAACACGATAATGTTATGATATAAATTAAAGTATTTATGGTACATTTCCATGCGTAATTGTGCAGAATCCGGTGCCCCGCGGCTGTGGCGCGCCAAGAGTATTGCGTCGTACGTTCTAAACGTCATTTTTTTCGTAATAACGTCGGAAATAACTATGTATATATGACAACAAATATACACTAATTGGCAACCGTCTCCTAGTGGAGGTGAGTGAGGTACCCAGCTACAGTCACATGGTGTGTCCTGTTGAGAGTGGAGGTGTCGACGCGCGCTCCATTTTGGCTCCTAAAATCTCGCTTTAGTAGCGTCTAGTGCACAATGACCTATAAACGCAGGACTCGGAAGACAAAGGAAGCCAATTTGGCACGCGGTCGCCGTCTTTGGCAGGAAAGAGAGCCGCTGTAGCACATGGGAGAGTTATATCAAGTGAGGATGTAGGCGGCCTCCCCGCCTCAGCTGTGAGAGGCCTGACGCCGCCGCCACACGCCTCGACCCTCCTCACACACACTCCTCAGCCCCTCGATGTGTATGGACCGGCCACGACAGTGCCATCTACATCTACTGGTGTGGCAGTGCCATCTACATCTACTGATGTGGCAGTGCCATCTACATCTACTGGTGTGGCAGTGCCATCTACATCTACTGATGTGGCAGTGCCATCTACATCTACTGGTGTGGCAGTGCCATCTACTGGTGTGGCTGGTGTTGCAGTGCCATCTACTGCTGTGGCTGGTGTTGCAGTGCCACCTTGAGGACCCACAATTCAGACCAATTTCAATAGGTTAGTATCTTTTAGTGTTATAATTTGGTATTTTGTAATAATTGTAATATGTATGTGCAGGATATATATATGTATAATTTTTTATTTTTTTATTTTTTTTTTATTTTTTTTTTTCGTTTGTTATCAGGGGATGTGCATGGAACTTGCACACCTTGCTCAATGGATGCCTATCTGCAAGGGTGCCAATTATGAACAAAATCTGTCGAAGTCAAGCTCAGCTACAGGTGGCCGAACTTTGATCTTATTTTACTCAGGTAAGTAATTTACAACTTCAAAGTACTTCATAGCTTTCATTTATTAATCAATTTACATGCAAATTACACCTTATATGTAGAGTTTGTGCTTCTACAAAACCTAGTAGACATTTTAGTCCAAAGTCCATTTGTTGATTTTATAAAAATTTATAAACATCATATATTGCATATTTTTGGAAGGGTAACTTTGAAAAATTATATTATTGCACTAAACACTTTATTGATAAAACTGATCACTACAATCCTTTATTATGTGCTAATTTTAATATCTGAGTGTTATAGAAATGATTTTAGTTGACAAATGTGGTCCCTAAAATTATTTGAAAATGTTGAAAATTCGTTGCATAATACGTTGTGTATTTTTTTCTCCTTTTCTGTTTAGGGTGTGATGGTGAAACTTGGACCAGTTGCAGCCCTTTCTATAACCATTTCATAAATAAATTTATAAGCAAATTGAACAATTTTTAATTTCACCTTGATATGCCCCCTTAAGCTAGTTTCAATCTATGACCTCCTGTTCTTGAAGTTCCAGGTCTCAGGAAATCTTCCCTGTCGATTTTATCAATTCCTGATACTATTTTGTATGTAGTGATCATATCACCTCTTTCTTCTGTCTTTTAGTTTTGGCGTATTTAATGCCTCTAACCTCTCCTCGTAGCTCTTGCCCTTCAGTTCTGGGAGCCACTTAGTAGCATGTCTTTGCACCTTTTCCAGTTTGTTGATGTGCTTCTTAAGATATGGGCCAACTTCTGTTGTTGGGCACCACACAACAGCTGCATATTCTAGCTTTGGCGTAACAAAAGTCATGAACAATTTCTTTAGTATATCACCATCCATGTATTTAAACGCAATTCTAAAGTTAGAAAGCGTAGCATAGGCTCCTCGCACAATATTCTTTGTGGTTCTCAGGTGATAGTTTTCTATCTAGAACCACCCCTAGATCTCTTTCTTTATCAGAATTCTTTAAAGATTTCTCACATAATGTATAGGTTGTGTGGGGTCTATGTTCTCCTGTTCCACATTCCATAACATGACATTTATTAACATTAAATTCCATTTGCCAAGTGGTGCTCCATATACTTATTTTATCCAGGATTTCTTGAAGGGCATGACAATCATCTAAATTTCTTATCCTTCCTATTATCTTAGCATCATCAGCAAACATGTTCATGCAATTCTGTATACCAACTGGTAGATCATTTATGTAGACAATAAAATCACTGGTGCAAGAACTGAACCCTGTGGTACTCCACTTGTGACATTTCTCCAGTCCGATACATTGCCTCTGATTACTGCCCTCATTTTTCTATCAGTCAGAAAATTTTTCATCCATGTTAGAAGCTTACCTGTCACCCCTCCAATATTTTCCAGTTTCCAGAACAACCTCTCTATGTGGAACTCTGTCGAATGCCTTTTTTAGGTCCAGATAGATGCAGTCAACCCAACCATCTCTTTCCTGTAATATATCTGTTGCTCGATCATAGAAACTGAGTAAATTCGATACACAGGATCTTCCAAATCGAAAACCATACTGTCTGTCTGAAATTATATCATTTCTCTCCAGGTGTTCTACCCATTTAGTTTTAATTATTTTTTCCAATATTCCAATTCCAATTTTTTCCAATAATTTGTGTGTGTGTATGTATATTTGTGTTGTTGAATATGACCGAAAGTCATAGTCTTTCTGCCCCTCTCCTTACTGCTATTGTTGTTTCTCGCATCTTTGTATTGCTTGTATGTTTGGGCAATTTTTCCCTTTTTCCTAGTTCTGCATCTCTGCTTTAGTATAAATTTTGTTGTGCCATTATCATATATTTCACAAAACTTGACATACATCTCATTTACTTCATGTCCTAACAGCAAGTGTTTGTCAAATTCCTTAAGGAAATATCTGAGTTCCCCATAATGACCTCTCCACAAGTCAGGTTTTTCAACTGCTTCAAGCTCATTTTCTTCCAGATTATAATGCATTGCATACTTTATTCCCAAAAAGACATGGTCACTTTTACCCAAGTGACAATGTCACTTGGGTAAAAGGAGGGAGGTACTGAAAGGAGGAAAAGGGAGGTACCAAAGGAGGGAGGTACTGAATGATAAATATATCTTTCTCTTTCCTGGTAAATATAATATCCAGCATGGAGGGAACATCCCCTTCCCTCATCCTCGTAGCTTGTTTAACATGTAGAAACATGAATGTTTACAGGGTGAGGTTTACGAAATTATATATATATATATATATATATATATATATATATATATATATATATATATATATATATATATATATATATATATATATATATATATATATATATATATATATATAATATATAAAGTTTGTGTATGTGTAATTTATATAAATAAATAATTAAATATTAATTTTGTTAATATCTTTTCAGGGAAAACTTGCAAGTACAATTCGTATACAAGAGGGGCAACAAGAGCCAGAGGATGTCTACTAAGAAAATATATAAGTCTTTATCCTCACACTCTTGATATATGGTCTTCTCTGGTCTCTTTATTTTCTCTCCTCACAAATGTCCCTTTTTTTTATTTCTTTTACGTTTCTCTCCTGTTTTTCTTGTCTTTTAATCTCTCCTTTCCTCCTCTCTTCTAACACCTCTCGTTTCCTGTCTCTTCTAGCTTCTCTCTTCCTTTACTTTTTATATTTGTGGTATTCATTTATGTCATTTTTATCTTGTATATTTTTCTTGTATCTTTTTCTTATCTTGTGTTTCTCTTCCCCTTCTCTTCAACGATTTCTCATTTCTCTCCTCTCTCTGTTGTTTCTGTTCTGTCTTCTCTCTCCTTGCCTTAATTTTGTTCTGTCTCCTCTTTTGTTGTGTGTGTGTCTTTCTGTCTCTGTCTGTCTCTCTCTCTCGCTCTCTCTCTCTCGCTCTCTCTCTCTGGCTCTCTCTCTCTCTCTTGCTCTCTCTCTGGCTCTCTCTCTGGCTCTCTTGCTCTCTCTCTGGCTCTCTCTCTCTCTCTGGCTCTCTTGCTCTCTCTCTGGCTCTCTTGCTCTCTCTCTGGCTCTCTTGCTCTCTCTCTGGCTCTCTCTCTGGCTCTCTCTCTGGCTCTCTTGCTCTCTCTCTCTCTCTGGCTCTGGCTCTCTCTCTGGCTCTCTCTCTCTCTGGCTCTCTCTCTCTCTCTGGCTCTGGCTCTCTCTCTCTCTCTGGCTCTCTCTCTCTCTCTGGCTCTCTCTCTCTCTCTCTGGCTCTGGCTCTCTCTCTCTCTGGCTCTCTCTTTCTCTCTGGCTCTCTCTCTCTCTCTCTGGCTCTGGCTCTCTCTCTCTGGCTCTGGCCCTCTCTCTCTCTCTCTCTCTCTCCCCCTCTCTTTCTCTCTTTCTCTGGCTCTCTGGCTCTCTCTGGCTCTCGCTCTCTCTGGCTCTCGCTCTCTCTGGCTCTCGCTCTCTGGCTCTCTCTCTCTCTGGCTCTCTCTCTCTCTCTGGCTCTCTCTGGCTCTCGCTCTCTCTCTCTCTCTGGCTCTGACTCTCTCTCTAGCTCTGACTCACTCTCTCTCTGGCTCTGGCTCACGCTCTCTCTCTCTGGCTCTCTCTCTCTCTGGCTCTGGCTCTCTCTCTCTCTGGCTCTCTCTCTCTCTGGCTCTGGCTCTCTCTCTCTCTCTCTGGCTCTCTCTTTCTCTCTGGCTCTCTCTCTCTCTCTCTGGCTCTGGCTCTCTCTCTCTCTCTCTGGCTCTGGCTCACGCTCTCTCTCTGGCTCTCGCTCTCTCTCTCTGGCTCTCATATTTCATTTGATTTAAAAATGTCTGAGATTTTTACTTAATCTAAGTTATATTGCATGGTGCTAATATGAATATTATACATGACTGTTTTTTCTTTTCTTTCTCTCTCTCTTTCTCCCTTTCTTTCTTTCTTTCCTTCTCTCTCTCTTTTTCTTTCTCTTTCTACATGAATATTATACTTGACTGTTTACATTCACTTGTAGATTTTTATTTTTAGTTAATTAGTCCTAAACTTTTGATTAATAGATTTTAATTATTAGTCATAGAAAAACTATAGTGTTATATGTATACTCGGAAAATTTTACTTGTTTTAGTTTTAAGTAACAATAACTGCTTGTAACGTCAGACTGATCTCAGCATGACATGAATCACAGGCTGCTTGATCACAAAATCTATTGTGTTCACATATTGCATATATAGATTTTTATAGATTTTTAAATTTTTACTTTTATATTCTGTTATAGATATAGTCTATATATTTCGAGCTATTACATATATTTTGTTGTATTACTCATTCTTAATTAAATAAATATAATATTTTAATTCTCTTTTTGTACCCTATTTATTTGTAATTTACACATACATATATAGGATGTCCATCTCTTTCTCAGATATGTCTTCTTTCTTTCTCTCCCTTTCTATTTCAGATATGAATTAAAAAATTATTATACCCTAATTTACCCTAAACGTTTTAATGTAGGTAATTAAAAGATTATAAAAAAGTTTTTAGAAATGTTAATTATTTACGTTCTAAGGTTGTATATAAAAGTTCTCAAAAAACCTTTTCTAAACGTAATTATAAACGTGCTGAAAACAATGAAATGTCGTTTTTAGGATGTTTTAAAAACATGAAAATGTTAGCTGGGGTGTCGTCTGACCGCTCCGGCAGTTTGGAGAGGTTGCAGTTTTCGCCGGCAGGGGGTGTGGGGGTCTCTTACCCTCCCTGACCAGTGTTGTTGCCTGCCTGGCTGCGTGCTGACGTTGCCGTTTTGACATGGGGGGCCTGGCAATTCCTCCTGTTTTGCGGGTAAATTCCGTGGGCCTGGAATTCTTGTGTAAGGCTGGCTATCCGGCCATTGAGTTAGTTATGTGCGACATGCTTCGTGTCCCGGTGGAAGCTGTGTATGAAGTTGAGCTTGTTACGTCCCACCGGGTGATTGTCAAGTTCGTGGGGGAGGAGGAGTATCGGGACTTCCTCCGGCGGAACGAAGGGCGTTCGTTGCAGTTGCCGGATGGCGCCGGCTCCGTTACGATCTCGGACCGAAGTGGTGCCCTGACATATGTCAGTGTGCACGGTGTGCCCCTGGAGTTCCCTGCAGACTTTCTCCGGCGTTTCTTCGGGAGGTATGGTGTTGTCATCTGTGTGCGGGTGAACAAGCTTTCCTCGGGGAAGTATGCTGGGAAGCAGACGAACGTCCGTACCTTAGGTATGCGCCTGCGGTCGGATATCCCATCTTCTGTCCGGCTGCTGGGTTACTACGTTCGGGTGTACTATGCCCGGCAGCCCCGTACTTGTTTCCGGTGTGGCCAGTTAGGGCATCAGGCTGCCGGGTGCTCTGAGGCCCCTGCTGCACCCGTTAACTTATTCCGGGAAGAGGATTTCCCGCCGCTCCCTCAGGGCGTGGATTCCGGGGATGAGGAGGGGCAGGTCCCAGTCGCTGCTGCTGCGGCCCCCCCTGCGTCACCCGACATGCCCCCGGTGCTTGTTGTCCCTCAGCCGAGTGCGTCTGTGTCTTCCTCGACTCCTGCTGCTGCGCCTGGTCCTGCACCCTCGCCAGGTGTTGCGGCTGTGCTGGGTGTTGGGGGGGCTGCGGAGCGTCCTGTTGTGTGCGGCCCGGTTCCCCATGTGGTTGAGGCTGCTGCAGTGCTGCGACGGGCGTTGGTTCGCCCGGTTCATGAGGCCCGTGGTTCTGGGTCCACCTCCGGCTGTGAGGATGTGCGGCCAGTGCCCAAGCGTTCTAGGCGCTCTTCTACTGCTTGGGCTGATGTGGAGGACTACGACGCGGGTGGAGCTTCGGGGGATGATGTGGCGATTCTGGGTGCTTCGTGCTCTACGACGCTGGTGGTGGCTGATGTCCATGTGTCTGCTGTTGACGATGGTTGTGCGTCTGATTTACCTCTTGTTCTTTCTCCTGCAGAAGGTTCTACGCGGTGGGAGGTGGTTGCTCCTACAGACGTGGATGGTGTGGGTCCTGGTGCGAGCCGAGGCATCAAGCTGGTGCTGAAGAAGGATGCCAAGCGTGGGGGGTCCCAGCAGGTACACCGTTCGGTGGTTGACGAGGGGCCCTGTGAGGCAGCCGTGGAGGCTCCCAGTGAGCTGCCCATTGCCCGGCCTCATGGGCAGGAGCCTCTCCCTCTCATCTTGGCCTCCGGAGTGGCGAATGATGCTGACCATCCATTGCGTTTTGACATTGATGACCGTGTGCGTCCTGTTCCGTGGTGCCCTTCTACCATCTGGATTCGTCGGGCTCGGTGTTTTATTGCAGGTGTGCCAGAGTTAATGCCTGATCCTCGTACGCTCCAAAATCACCCTGCTTCGGAGGACCTTATGTTACTTTGGGAGGCGTATTGCATTCGATTCCCGGCGGAAGAGTGGCCGGACATGTATGAGATCTTTTCGTAGTCTGTGTGCTTGCTGTGTGTTTGGTGTGTGCTTGGATCTGTGGTTTGTTTGAACTGTGTTGTACCTATTGTGCCCCCTTCAGGCTGGTGTTATGTTTGTTCTCTTGATCGCTGTTTTGTTGTATTTTTCATTTGTTTTTGTTGTCGGCCCTTCAGGCCGGTGTTTAGTGTCTTTGTATGGATGTGTATTGATTTGCTTTGTCTTGTTCTGTTTCTTGATGTACTTTGTTGTTTCATTCTCGGTCCTTCAGGCCAGTGCATGTATGTTGTTGTGTTTGTGCCTGTTTTGTTTTCAGGTGTGCGTGGTTTGCTTGTTTATTGTTATTGTTTATTTTGGCCTCGCCTCTTGTTTACGGGGCGGATGGCTTGGTGTGTGTTTTTTCTTAATGTATTGTTTTTATATTGCTTTACCTGTTGTACGTGTTTGTTCTTTATGTTTTGTTTGGACAGTATTGTGTTTGTCCTGTTATGTTTCCTGCTATGCCTCTTGATGTATGTTTTGTTTTTCTGGAGGTGTTGTTTGTGTTGTTACTGTAATTGCTAGTTTGCCATTGTATTCTGCTTTGTGCTTTGATGTATGCTGTATTTTTCATGTTTTTCTTGTGTATGTGTTTTGTTGTGCTCTGCTGTCGGCCCTTCTGGCCGGTGGTCTACTGTTTTCCTTTCTGTTTTCTGTATTTTTATTGTATTTAAATTGCATGCTTTGCATGTAAAAATAAACAAAAAAAAAAACTCACGAGGCCTATCAACAACTTCGGCAGAGAGGACCATCTCCTACGGGAAACCGGAACACATGGACGTGGGTGAGGCAACCAAATTAGGAATTAAAATCCCCGCACCAGCCCCCCACTCTCAACATGAACCTGAACATGAAACCCTCTCAAGGGATCGTATGTACCCAGTTGTACAAGCACACCAACGCACATATCTATCTACAATGACACACTCTTACACTCATACAAACACATAATTTTATTTGCATTTATTACATTATACATAGGGCAGCATAAAAATGAACCCATAATCAAACTTGGAACACACGAATATTACACTCCGAACCCCGGGAAAACAGATAAATCCAAGTGACCATACAACATAAACATCCCTCCATCGGGAACAATGCCGCCGGAACTCATAGAACCCCATAAATTATATATATACATTGATTACCGGTAAACATCGAACCAATAATGAATCACCACATAGGGAAAAAGACATGTAAGGAAGCCAGCAAACATACCATGAACAGAACCTTATTCATGCATAAGGTTCCTAGGCAGAGTACCACCCATCACTGCAGTACAGTTACAAACACATGAATGTCACTCAACTCTAAAAAACAGAAAAAAATTGACAAACAAAAACGCAAAGACGATACCTGAAACACAACCTTCAACTAAACTCCACCTGAACTGTATAGTACAAACATACAACAACAGTACCAAGCACACAAATAGTAGAACAGAAGCCCAACAAAATCACAACACCCCATACACATAAAGAACAACAAACGAGACTCATCAAAGTCTCGTAAAACAGAACATTACTAGAACAAACAGCAACAGGCCTAAGGAATCCCGAGTCCATCAATCCAACGAAGCGAAAAACAAAACTGAGGTAGAATTCCCATGGAAAAAAATGTAGAACCAACAAATCTACCCCATATACTCAACACAACGAAACATACGCCCCACCATGAGGCAAATGATTTAGGTACAGAGCTACGCCTCATTACCCAACATAACTGACATGCACTACCTCCAATGCACATAATTGTCAGTAAAATGATCCACCAACCCCTCCCCAATCATCCAATGTAATTTAAACTAGCACCGCAAATGACCTTCCAAAAAGCCCAACGTCCTATCCACCGTATACCCTTTCCTCCTCCCAACCCACATACAATAAAGATAATTCAATAAAACCGAATGTACATTATTGCAGACCTTCCTACAAGGAGCCTGAAAACCAAACATCAACAAACGTAAAGGATTAACACGAAACGCCGACACACAGAAACGCACAATCGTTCCAGTCATCCATTTCACCAACCTCTCCCGAACTGGGAAGAAATAAAACACATGATATGCATTCTCTACCTCTCCACAAGGGTCACACCTGTCAGTATCCTTCATCCCCAACATCAGAAGCCGCTCATTAGTCGCCAACGACTCGTGTAAATACCGGTTCAGGAATTTTCTCCGCAATGGAGCTAGAAACTTTAAATGGGCCGTTTCAAACACCCCCAACCAATTAAAAAGATGGAATGCGCCCGAGTAGGTACAACTCCTCATACACCTTCTGACATAAGAAATGCAAGAATCCCTCCACATGACAAAAGCCTCCGAAGGACATTAATATCACAAGTATAAAATGGTGGCGATAGCAACGCAATCTCCCTACACAAAGGTAACTCTCACCAAAGAACTAACACACATCGTACGATAATATAATCTCAAAGAGAAAACACCGTACCCCTTCAAGAGCCCCTTCCGAAAAGTGACAAAAAATATCACCAAACCTTATGATAGACATCCAACAAGCCAAACCCGCCTTTGTTTGCCACGATTTTGGCAAACAAAACGTAGACGTATGTATCGAGTGATACCTCCTGCACCACAGGTAACGAAAGTGCTCTTTATTGATGGCCAACGCAAACTTCCGGCTCATTGAAAAGGGATGCGCAACGTACCAAACCTTAGAAAGAATTTTACAATTAAGAAGCAGCACCCTTTGAAACAGTCAATCTCCTCCCATATAAACTCGAACTTGAACCCAATACCACTCTAGAAACCGCTTCCCAATTCTCCCGCAATAATATCTCATACTATTTACACCACTGGATGCCAAGAGTCCTAACTGAATCCACAACCCGAAACCAGGTGCCCCCCCCCCCCATGAGGGCTTAGAACACCAGGCCCCATCATACAAGATTTCTCGCAATTAATCATTGCCCTTGTCGCCTGATGAAACTGAGCCAGTAAATCCTGTACCATCGGCACCAACTCTTCCATGGAAACAAGCAGTCATGTGATGCGCATACCCTACAACTGGGATCAGCAATCCATTCGGGAGATGTGGCGGCACAATAGAATGATGAGACAACTAAGTCAAATTCAGAGGTTCCTGAAACAGAATAAACACAACCATAGAAAGGGGGCAACCTGACCGGACCGACCTCCCAAGTGAAAAAGGTGCATTCAACACCCGGTTAATACATACACTACTCTGGCAAGCCCTATAAAGCATACTGACGAAAGAGACTATCTGCGGCGCAAATCCCAACCCATTCCATCATCTGAAACTCAAAACCCACATCCACCATATCTAGAGCTTCAGACCAATCTAAATTGACCATAGCCCGCGGAACAACACTTCCAGAACGAAACTAAATCACATCACGTAACATATTATTACAAATTATAACCCTTGCCCCAATAGGGCACCATGGGAACCCTCGCCCTAATAGTGCAACATGGGAACCTTCACCCCAATTGTGCACCATAAGAACCCTCACCCTAATAGTACACAATGAGAAACCTCACCCCAATAGTGCACCGTGGGAACCCTTGCTCCGATAGTGAACCATGGGAACCTTCAACCCAATAGTGCACCATGGGAACCTTAACCCCAATAGTGCACAATTGGAACCCTCACACCAATAGTGCACAAAGGGAACCCTCACCCCAACAGTGCACCATGGGGACCCTCACCCCCCCCCCCAATATTGCACCATTGGAACCCTCACCCCAACAGAGCACCATGGGAACCCTCACCCTAATAGTGCACAATGGGAGCTTTCACCCCAATAGTGCATAATGGGAATCCTCACCCAAATAATGTACCATGGGAACCTTCTCCCCAATAGTGCACAAAGGGCACCCTCACACCAATAGTGCACCATTCGAACCCTCACACCAATAGTGCATAATGGGAACCCTCACCCCCCCTAATATTGCATGATTGGAACCCTCACCCCAATAGAGCACCATGGAAACCCCTCACCCGAATTGTGCACAAGGGGGAACCCTAACCCCAATCCCTATCATCTATCCCTATCAAACCCTAATCAATCATCTCAAGATAACCCCAATAGTGCACCATGAAAACTCTCACTCCAATAGTGCACCATGGGAACCCTCACACCAATAGTACACCATGAGAACCCTTAACCAAATAGTGCACCGTGGGAACCCTTGCCCCAATAGTGAACCATTAGAACCTTCACCCCAATAGTGCACCATGGGAACCCTCACCAAATAGTGCACCATGGGAACCCTCTTCCCAATTGTGCATCATGGGATCTCTCATCCCAATAGTGCACCAAGCGAACGCTCACCCCAATAGTGCTCCATGGGAACCCTCACACCAATAGTGCATAATGGGAACCCTCTCCCCAATTGTAAGCCATGGGAACCCTCACCCCAATAGTGCATATGAGAACCCTCACCCCAATAGTGCATTATGGGAAACCTCACACCAATAGAGCACCATGGGAACCCTCACACCAATAGTGCACCATGGGAACCCTCACCTCAATAGTGCACTATGGGAACCTTCACCCCTATGGTGCACCATGAAAACACTCACCCCAATAGTGCACCATGGGAACCCTCACCCCAATAGTGCACCATGGGAACCTTCACCCCAATAGTGCACCATGGGAACCCTCAGCTCAATAGTGGACTATGCGAACCTTCACCCCTATGGTGCACCATGAAAACCCTCACCCTAATAGTGCACCATGGGAACCTTCACCCCCAATTGTGCACCATGGTAATCCTCACATCAATAGTGCATGATGGGAACTCTCACCCCAATAGTGCACCATAGGAACCCTCACCCCAATAGTGCACCATGGGAACCCTCACACCAATAGTGCACAATGGGAACCCGCACCCCAATAGTGCACCATCGGGAGCCGGTTGGCCGAGCGGACAGCACGCTAGACTTGTGATCCTGTGGTCCCGGGTTCGATCCCGGGCGCCCGCGAGAAACAATGGGCAGAGTTTCTTTCTCCCTATACCACTGTTACCTAGCCGTAAAATAGGTACCTGGGTGTTAGTCAGCTGTCACGGGCTGCTTCCTGAGGGTGGAGGCATGGTCGAGGACCGGGCCGCGGGGACAAAAAAGCCCCGAAATTATCTCAAGATAACCATGGGAATCATCACACCAATAGTGCATAATGGGAACCCTCACCTCCAATTTTGCACCATGGGAACCCTCACATCAATAGTGCATAATGGGAACCCACACCCCAATAGTGCACGATAGGGACCGTCATCCCAATAGTGCATCATGGGAACCCTCACCCCAAAAGTGCACCATGGGAACCTTCACCCCAATAGTGCACCATGTGAGCCCCTCACACCAATAGTGCACCATGGGAACCCTCACGACAATAATGCATAATGGGAACCCTCACCCCAATAGTGCACGATGAGAACTCTTACTCAAATAGTGCACGGTTGGAACTATCGTACCAATAGTTCACCATATGAACCCTTTCCTTAATTGTGCGCAATTGGAACCCTCACTCTACTAGTGCATAATGGGAACCCAAACATGGGAACCCTCCCCCCAATAGTGCACCGTGGGATCCTTTCCCCAATAGTGCACTATGGGAACCTTAACCCCAATTGTGCACCATGGTAACCTTCAACGCCAATAGGGCACCGTGGGAGCCCTCCCCCCAATAGTGCACCATGGGATCCTTCCCCCAATAGTGCACTATGGGAACCTTAACCCCAATTGTGCACCATGGGAGCCCTCACCCAATAGTGCACCATGGGAACCCCTCACCCTAATAGAGCACCATGGGACCCTTCACCCCAATTGTGCACATTGGTAACCCTCACATCAATAGTGCATAATGGGAACCCTCACCCAAATAGTGCACCATAGGAACCCACACCCGAATAGTGCATAATGGGAACCCTCTCCCCAATTGTAAGCCATGGGAACCCTCACCCCAATAGTGCATATGAGAACCCTCACCCCAATAGTGCACTATGGGAAACCTCACACCAATAGAGCACCATGGGAACCCTCACCCCTATAATGCACCCATGGGAACCCTCACCCCTATAATGCACCCATGGGAACCCTCACTCCAAAAGTGCTCCGTGAGATCCCTCACCCAATAGTGCACCGTGGGAACCCTAACCCTAATAGTGGACCATGGGAACCCTCACCCGAATAGTGCACTATGAGAACCCTCACCCACATAGTGCACCTTGGGAACACTTGCCCCAATAATGAACCATGGGAACCTTCACCTCAATAGTTCACTATGGGAACCTTCACCTTAATTTTTTTTTTTTTTACATGCAAGCATGCTTATAAGTACAATAAAAGTAAACAAATACAACATAGAACAGACCAAAATAACAAAGCACAAACGTGCAAAAACATAAAGGAACAAGTGTACTAAACACAATACCGCCGGCCGGAAGGGCCGACCACAAAACAATAATAATTACAAACAAAATACAACAAATAAGTTAAACACAGCGGAATACAATACAGAAAGAACACACCAAAACATTGAATATACAGAACAAGGCTACCAGCACCGCAAACACACACGGAGAGGCACCAACACTAAACGAAAAAAAAAAATAATAATTACAATAATAATAATAATAATAATAATAATAATAATAATAATAATAATAATAATAATAATAACATAGAACCACAAATCATAACTCAAGAACATGACATCCACAACCAGACACACAAACCAAACCCCGGACCGCACAGGAACCGGACACACACACACAGACAAGACACACTAATAAACCCACAACCACAAACCGGAGCACGCAGGAACCGGGAAACAAACCCGCCCCACCCACTCACACACACCCGACCCGCACCACACAACCATGCACACAAATGGAAACAACCCACAACACACAATTCCTAAAGGAATCATGAGTGAGGAATACATTTCTCAGAGACAGGACCAAACGTCTTCGAAGCCTAAGGATACCTTCGCTTGTAGGCCTCCCAAATCAAATATTCCCTGTCGGACGATCCCCCTGCCGCCGTTGGCCCTTTATAAACTCGGGAACCACCAGATCAGGCGGGGGTTCCAATAGTGCACCATTGGAACCTTCACCCCAATAGTGCACCATGGAAACCCCTCGCCCCAATAGTCCACCACGGCAACCCTCACCTTAAATTAATAGATCACCATGGGAACCTTCACACCAATAGTGCACCATGGACACCCTCACGACAATAATGCATAATGGGAACCCTCACCCCAATAGTACACAATGAGAACTCTCACCCAAATAGTGTACCATGGGAACCTTCACCCCAATAGTGCACCATGGCCACCCTCACACCAATAGCGCATAATGGGAACCCTCACCCCAATAGTGCACAATGGGAACCCACAGTCGAATAGCGCACCAAGGGAACTCTCAACCCAAATAGTGCACCATGAGAACCCTCACCCAAATAGTGCACCGTGGGAACACTTGCCCCAATAATGAACCATGGGAACCTTCACTCCAATAGTTCTCTATGGGAACCTTCACCTTAATTGTGCACATTGGGAACCCCACCCCCAAAAGTGCACCATGGGAACTCTCACCCCAATAGTACACCATGAGAACCTTTGCCTATATAGTGAACCATAGGAACCTTCACCCCGAAAGTGCACCTTAGGAACCCTCACCCCAATAGTTCGCATTTAAAACCCTCATTCCAATATTGATCCATTGGAACTATCACGCCAATTGTGCACCGTGGGAACCCTCACCCCAGTAGTGCACCATGTTAACCCCTCACCCCAATAGTCCAGCAAAGCAACCCTCACCCCTATTAGTGCACCATGTTAACCCTCTCCCCAATAGTGCACTATGGAAACCCTCACCCCAATAGTTCACCATGGGAACTTTCACCCCAATAGTGCACAATGTGCACCCTCACGACAATAGCGCATAATGGGAACCCTCACCCCAAAAGTGCACCATGGGAACCTCACCCTAAAAGTGCACCATGGGAACCTTCACCCCATCGGTGCATAATGGGAACCCCTTACCCCAATAGTGCACCTAAGGAACCCTCACCCTAATAGTGCACCGTAGGAACCCTCACCCCAATAGTGCACGGTTGGAACTATCACACCAATAGTTCACCATATGAACCCTTTCCTTAATTGTGCACAATTGGAACCCTCACTCTGATAGTGCATAATGGGAACCCAAACCCCAATAATGCACCATGGGAACCCTAACCCCAATTGTGCACCATGGGATCCTTTCCCCCAATAGTGCACTATGGGAGCCTTAACCCCAATAGTGCACCATGAAAACCCTCACTCCAATAGTGCACCATGAGGACCCTCACCCCAATTGTGCATCATGGGAACCTTCACCACCAACAGTGCACAATGGGAGCCCTCACCCCAATAGTGCACCATGCGAACCCTCACCCAAATAGTGCACCTTGGAAACACTTGCCCCAATAATGAACCATGGGAACCTTAACCCCAATAATTCACTATGGGAACCTTCACCTTAGTTGTGCACAATGGGAACCCATACTCCCAATTGTGCACCATGAGAACCCCTCACCCCAATAGTGCACCATGGGAACCTTTGTCCTAATAGTGAACAATTGGAACGTTCACCCTGATAGTGATAGCGCACCATGGGAACCCTCACCCCAATAGTTCACCATGAAAACCCTCACCCCAGTATTGAACCATGGTAACCATCACCCCAATAGTGCACCATGGGAACTCTCTCCCCAATAGTGCACCATTGCAACCTTTACCCCAATAGTGCACAATGAGAACTCTTACCCAAATAGTATGCCATGGGAACCTTCACCCCAATAGTGCACCATGGGCACCCTCACACCAATAGTGCACAATGGGAACCCTCACCCCAAAAGTGCAACATTGGAACCTAACTAATAGTGCACCATGGGAACCTTCAGCCTAATAATGCATCGTAGTAACCCTCACCACAATAGTGCACCATTGGAACTATCACACCAATAATGCACCCTTTCAACCCTTTCCTTAATTGTGCGCAATTGGAACCCTCACTCCAATAGTTGTTGGAAATTTCCAACAGTTATTCTCAACCCTAATACAACAGGATGAATTTCCTGTATTAGGCTTCATACACATCTAATATTCATTTATTAATCCTTAACACAACGGGATAAATTTCCTGTATTAAGCATAATAGTTAACTAACACTACAAATATGTAGATTAGTATTGTGGAATTTACTGTATTAGGTTGTGGAACATCGTGTAATTTCTCCTCCAATTGTGTCGTGTTGCGTCAGCCACTCACGGAGACTAAATTTCCACATACCTGTAGATCTAACACAGATGTAACCAATTACTTTCCTTTATTAGTAACAATAATTAAGTAATAGGTTTACTTTTATTATCCAACAGTTTACTGAAATTCCTGTACCCAGCCTGATCGCTGTTTCAGTAATTAACATCATCATCTAAAATTATTTCCACCACAAAGAGTCTGATTTATTTGTGCAGTTTACATTAACTGACTTGCACTGTGAGAATCAAATATCACCACATAAAATATAAAGAGTGTTCGTAAACGCCCCCTTCCTTATTTAGCTTTAATAAATAAATATATTTTATGCTCGAACCCTCACGGTAAGCTATTGCGCATGCGCACCATGGGCTCCCACAATAATTGTGCACGATTGGAACTATCACCCCAATTGTGCACCATTGGAACAATCACTTCAATAGTGCACCATTTGAACCCTCACCCCAAATAGTGCACCAAGGGATTCTTCCCCCCCTATAGTGCACCACGGGAACCCTCACCCCCAATAGTGCACCATGGGAACCCCTCACCCAAATATTGCACTATGGGAACCATCACGCCAATAGTGCTCCGTGGAAACCCTCATCCCAATAGTGCACCATTGGATCCCCTCACCCAAATAGTTCACTATTGGAACTTTCACCCCAATAGTGCACCATGGAGAACCTTCACCTCAATAGTGTACCATGGGAACCTTCATCTTTATAGTGCACCATGGGCACCTTCTCCCCAATAGTACACTATGGGAACCTTTTCCCCAATAGTGCATTATGGGAACCCTCAACCCATAGTGCACCATGGGAACCCTCACACCAATAGTGCCCGATGGGAACCTTCACTCCAATAGTGCACCATGTTAACCCTCAAACAAATAGTCCACCATGGGGACCCTAACCACAAAAGTGCACCATGGGAACCTTCCCCCCAATTGTGCGTCATGGGAACCTTCACCTTAATAGTGCACCATGGGAACCTTCTCCCCAATAGTGCACCATGGGAACCCTCCCCCCAATTGTGCGTCATGGGAACCTTCACCTTAATAGTACACCATGGGAACACTCACCCCAATAGTGCACCATTGGGACTACTCACTCCAATAGTGCACCCCGGGAACCTTCTCCCCAATAGTGCACAGTGGGAACCCTGACACCAATAGTGCACCATGGGAACCATCACCCAAACAGTGTGCCATGGGAACCCTCACCCAATAGTGCACCATTGAATCCCTCATCCCAATAGTGCACCATGGGATCCCTCACCCCAATAGTTCACTGTTGAATCGCTCACCTCAATAATGCACCGTGGGAATCCTCACCCCTATAGTGCTTCATAGGTAAACTTACCTATATTGTGCACCATTGGAACCTTCACTCCAATAGTGCATAGTGGGAACCATCGCCCCAATGGTGCTCCATGGGAACCATCACCCTAGTAGTGCACCATTGGAACCCTCACCCTATAGTGTACCATGGGAACCTTCACCCTAATAGTGCACCATGGGAACCCTCACCCCAATAGTGCTTCATTGGAATACTTACCCCAATTGTGCACCATTGGAACCCTCACACCAATAGTGCACCTTGGGAACCCTCACCCCAATAATGCACAATGGGAACCCTCTCCTCAATAGTGCACCATGGGAACCCTCACCCAAATATAGCACCATGGGAACCTTCGCCTTAATAGTGCACCATGGGAACCTTCTCCCCAATAGTGCACAATGAGAATCTTCCCCCAATAGTGCACCATGGAAACCCTCACCCAAATAGAGCTCCATGGGAACCCTCACCCCAATAGTGCACCATGGAAATCTTCATCCCAATAGTGTACCATGGAAACCATCACCCCATTAGTGAACCGTGGGAACATTCACCATAATGGTGCACCGATGGAACTATCACCCCAATTGTGCACAATTGGAACCCTCACTCCAAAAGTGCACCGTGGGAACCCTCACCCCAATAGTGCACAATGGGAACCTTCACTCCAATAGTGCACCATTGGAACCTTCGCCCCAATATTACACCATGGGAACCTTCACCTCAATAGTGCACAATGGGAACCTACACCTCAATAGTGCACTATGGGAACCTTCTCCCCAATCGTGCACCATGGGAACCCTCACCCCAATAGTGCTTCATTGAAATACTTACCCCAATTGAGCACCATTGGAACCCGCACTCTGATAGTGCACCGTGGGAACGCACCTACCAATACTGCACCGTGGCAGCCTTCACCCTAATAGCTCACCATGGGAACCCTCACCCAATTAGTGCACCGTGGGAACCCTCACCATAATAGTGCACCGTGGGAACCCTCACCATAATGGTGCACCATTGGAACCCTCACTTCAATAGTGCATTGATTTAACCTTCACCCCAATAGTGCACCAAGGGAACCTTCCCCCTATAGTGCAATATAATAACCCTCGCCCCCAATAGTGCACCATTGGAACCCCTCACCCAAATAGTGCACTATTGTACCCCTTACCCCAATACTGCAAATTGGGATTCCTCACCCCAATAGTGAACCATTGGAACCCCTCACCCAAATATTTCACTACTGGAACCTTCACCCTAATAGGGCACCATGGGAACCTTCGCCTTAATAGTGCACCATGGGAATCTTCTCCCCAATAGTGCACAATGAGAACCTTCCCCCAATAGTGCACCATGGGAACCCTCAAACCATAGTGCACCATGGAAACCCTCACCCCAATAGTGCCCAACGGGAACCTTCACCCCAAAAGTGCACCATGTGAACCCTCACCCCAATTGTCCACCATGGGGAACCTAACCACAATAGTGCACCATTGGAACCCTCACCCCAATATTGCACAATCGAAACCCTCACCTCAATAGTGCACCATTGGAACCACTCACCCCAACAGTGTACCCAGAGAACCTTCTCCCTAATAGTGCACCATGGGAAGCCTCACCCCAATAGTGCACCATGGGAACCTTCACCTCAATAGTGCACCATTGGAACCACTCACCCCAATAGTGCACCCAGGGAACCTTCTCCCTAATAGTGGATCATTGGAACCCTCTCCCCAATAGTGCCCCATTGGAACCCTCACCCCAAAAGTGCACCTTGGGAACCCTCACCCCAATAGTGCACCTTGGAAACTCTCTCGACAATAGTGCACCATGGGAACTCTCACCGCAATAGTGCACCATGGAAAACTTCACCCTTATAGTGCACCATGTTAACCCCTCACCCCAATAGTCCACCAAAGGAAACCTCACCCCTAATAGTGCACCATGGGAACCCTCACCTTAATAGTGCACTATGAGAACCCTCACCCCAGTAGGGCACCATGGGAACGCTCACCCCAATAGTGCACCATGGGTACCTTCACCCTGATAGCGTACCTTGGGAACCCTCACCCCAATAGTTCACCATGAAAACCCTCACCCCAACATTGAACCATGGCAACCATCACCCCAATAGTGCACCATGGGAACCCTCACCCCAATAGTCTCCGTGGTGTAGTGGTAAGACACTCGCCTGGCGTTCCGCGAGCGCTATGTCATGGGTTCGTATCCTGGCCGGGGAGGATTTATTGGGCACAATTCCTTAATTGTAGCCTCTGTTTAACGCAACAGTAAAATGTGTACTTGGAGGAAAAAACGATTCTTCGCGGCGGGGGTCGTATTCCAGGGACCTGCCCGAAACGCTACGCGTACTAGTGGCTGTACAAGAATGTAGCAACTCTTGTATATATCTCAAAAAAAAAAAAAAAAAAAAAAATAGTACACCATGGGAACCCTCACACCAATAGTGCACCATGGACACCCTTACGACAATAGTGCATAATGGGAACCCTCACCCCAATAAAGCACAATGAGAACTCTCACACAAATAGTGTACCAATGGAACCTTCACCCCAAAAGTGCACCATTGGAACCTCACCCTAATAGTGCACCTTGGAAACCTTCATCCCAATGGAGCATAATGGGAGCCCTCACCCCAATAGTGCACCCACAGGAACCCTCACACTAATAGTGCACCATGGTAACCCTCACCCCAATAGTGCACCGTTGGAACTATCACCCCAAATGTGCACCAAATGAACCCTTTCCTTAATTGTGCGCAATTGGAACCCTCACTCCAATAGTTGTTGGAAATTTCCAACAGTTATTCTCATCACTATTATAACAGGATGTATTTCCTGTATTAAGCGTAATAGTTAACTAGCACTACAAATATGTAGCTTAGTATTGGGGAATTTACTGTATTAGGTTGTGGAACATCATGTAATTTCTCCTTGAATTGTGTAGTGTTGCGTCAGCCACTCACAGAGACTAAATTTCCACATACCTGTAGATCTAACACAGATGTAAAAAATTACTTTCCTTTATTATGAATAATAATTAAGTAATAGGTTTACATTTAGTATCCAACAGTTTACTGAAATTCCTGTACCCAGCTTGATCGCTGTTCCAGTATATAACATCATAATCTAAAATTATTTCCACCACAAAGAGTCTGATTTATTTGTGCAGTTTACATTAACTGACTTGCACTGTGAGAATCAAATATCACCACATAAAATATAAAGAGTGTTCGTAAACGCCCCCTTCCTTATTTAGCTTTAATAAATAAGTATATTTTATGCTCGAACCCTCACGGTAAGCTATTGCGCATGCGCACCATGGGCTCCCACAATAATTGTGCACCATAGGAACACTCACCCCCAATAGTGCACCATGGGAACCCCTCACTCAAATTTTGCACTATGGCAACCCTGACCCCAATAGTGCACCGTGGGAACCCTCACCCCAATAGTGCTCCATTCGATCCCCTCACTCAAATAGTTCACTATTGGAACCGGAGGGAGCCGGTCGGCCGAGCGGACAGCACGCTGGATTTGTGATCCTGTGGTCCTGGGTTCGATCCCAGGCGCCGGCGAGAAACATTGGGCAAAGTTTCTTTCACCCTATGTCCCTGTTACCTAGCAGTAAAATAGGTACCTGGGTGTTAGTCAGCTGTCACAGGCTGCTTCCTGGGGGTGGAGGCCTGGTCGAGGACCGGGCCGCGGGGACACTAAAAAGCCCCGAAATCATCTCAAGATAACCTCAAGATAACGTTCCCCCAATAGTGCACCATGGGAACCCTCAACCCATAGTGCACCATGTGAGCCCTCACCCAAATAGTCCACAACTGGGACCCTAACCACAATAGTGCGCTATGGGAACCCTCACTCCAATAGTGCACCATGGGAACCCTCACCTAAATAGTGCACCATGGGAACCCTCACCCCTATAGTGCACCATGTCAACCCTTACCCCAATATTGCACAATGGGAACCCTCACCTCAATAGTGCACTATTGGAACCCCTCAACCCAACAGTGCACCTCCGGGAACCTTCTCCCCAATAGTGCACCATGGGAACCCTCACGCCAATAGTGCACCATGGGAACCCTCTCCCTTATAATGCACCACGAGAACTTTTACCCCAATATTGCACAATGGGAACCCTCACCTCACTAGTGCACTATTGGAACCACTCACCCCAATAGTGCATCCCGGGAACCTTCTCCCCAATAGTGCACAGTGGGAACCCTGACACCAATAGTGCACCTTAGGAACCATCATCCAAATAGTGTACCATGGGAACCCTCACCCAATAGTGCACCATTGAATCCCTCTTCCCAATTGAGCACTATAGGAACACTCACCCCAATAGTTCACCGTTGGATCGCTCACCCCAATAGTGAACCGTGGGAATCCTCACCCCAATAGTGCTTCATAGGTAAACTTACTTATATTGTGCACCATTGGAACCTTCACTCCAATAGTGCACAGTGGGAACCATCGCCCCAATGGTGCACCATGGGAACCCTCACCCCAAAAGTGTTTCTTTGGAATACTTACCCTAATTGTGCACCATTGGAACCCTCACACCAATAGTGCACCATGAGAACCCTCACCCCAACAGTGCACCATGGGAACCCCTCACCCCATTAGTGAACCGTGGGAACATTCACCATAATGATGCACCTTTGGAACTATCACCCCAATTGTGCACCATTGAAACTCTCATTCCAAAAGTGCACCGTGAGAACCCTCACCCCAATAGTGCACCATGGGAACCCTCACTCTCAACAGTGCACCATGGGAATCCCTCACCCAAATAGTGCACTTTGGGAACCCTCACCCCAATAGTGCACAATAGGAACCTTAACCCCAATAGTGCACCATGGTAACCCCTCACCCAAATTGTTCACCATTGGAACCTTCACCCCAATAGTACACCATGGGAACCTTCACCTCAATAGTGCACCATGGGCACCTTCACCTCAATAGTGCACGATAGGAACCTTCTCCCCAATAGTGCACCATGGGAACCCTAACCCCAATAGTGCTTCATTGAAATACTTACCCCACTTGTGCACCATTGGAACCCCTCAATTCAATAGTGCACCGTGGGAACCCACCCATCAATAGTGCACCGTGGGAGCCTTCACCCTAATAGTGCACCATGGGACCCATCACCTTAATAGTGCACCATGGGAACCCTCACCCCAATAGTGCCCAACGGGAACCTTCACCCCAAAAGTGCACCATGTGAACCCTCACCCCACTAGTACCATGGGGACCCTAACAACAATAGTGCACCATGGAAATCCTCACCCCAATAGTGCACAATGGGAACCCTCACCCAAATAGTGCACCATGGGAACCCTCACCCCTATAGTGCACCATATGAACCTTTACCCCAATATTGCACAATGGAAACCCTCACCTCAATAGCGCACTATTGAAACCCCTCACCCCAATAGTGCACCCCGGAAACCTTCACCTCAATAGTGCACCGTGGGAACCTTCACCCCAATAGTGCACCATGAAAACCCTCACCCCAATAGTGCACCATGGGAACCGTCTCCCCAATAGTGCACCATGGGAACTCTCACCCCAATAGTGCACCATTGGATCCCTCACCCCAATTGTGCACGATGGGAACCCCTCATCCTCATTATTGCACCGTAAGAACCCTCACCGTAATGGTGCACCGTTGGATCTATCACCCCAATTGTGCACCATTGGAACCCTCACCCCTATAGTGCAGCATGGGAACCCTCACCCCAATATTGCACCATTGGAACCCTCACCCCAATAGTGCAGCATGGGAACTCTCACCCCAATAGTGCACCAAGGGAACCTTCACCCCAATAGTGCACCATTGGAGCTCTTGCTCCTGTTGTGCAGCATGTAAACTTTCACCACTGTGGTGCACCATGTGAACTCCGAAACACTTTAACTCTCATCCCATTAAGATCATTCAAGTAATATTACAGATTTCATCGAGAAAAAGTTTTAATTGCAAATCAAGACTTATTCTTCGAATACAACTTAATATCAGAAGTAGGTATACGTCATGGATAACTAAAGAGAATTTTGAATAAGAGAAAGATTTTACTGAACGTTTCCAAGGGCCTCACATCAACATTATCACGTAAGGATACATCAAGTCGTCTATCACCGCTGGACAGCAAATGGATTGAATAACATGTAAGTGAAAGTTGAGACTTGTGTAAGACCAGGCGAAGTAACATATTATTCTGAGTAAATGGTTTGTGAGTAAGTCAGCAAATTCACAAAAAATTAATTTGGAGATGTTATTTATTAGAAAATCTAGATTTTTTAACATTTTAAAAAATACCTGACATCAGTGATTCGGTTTGTGAGTTGCCATAAATGTGGACGTACCTGTTTCATTGATTGACACACCAATGTCAAACGAACCCAGGTGAAAAAAATAGTAAATGAATAAATGATTTATATAAGGATTGTTCTGAGTATTGTGACAAGAATACTGGAAAATAATATTTTCATATTGACAATTGGTTCCAATTTTCTCGGACAGATTTGCCGCGTTTTGATTATATATCACCACGCCACCGGCTGACATACACACACACAAAAAAAAATAGTGTGTGCACTGTGAAAACAAAAAGAGAATGGAACTTTGGTTCGTACGGTCACATATGTGGTACGAGTAACATAAGAGCAGATGTTCGTCCATACTCACATTTTTAGCTACAAGGATTGGTGACGGGCTATCTGCGTCGACCAACAATGGACACTGGAGTGCTTGCAATTATTTGGGAGATCACCATAGTAATCGTCTGATTCTGGGAGAGGGGTTCAGCGTCACCTTTATTATTTGGGAGCTTTAGGCTGCAATACAAGGCACGATAAAAATATTCACTTATTTTCTACTCTACAGAAACCATCAATCTCTCACCTTGCACTGCGCCTTTCATGCCAAAACGCAATCAAGCACTCCCGTAAACATTGTGGTCCATATGATCCTCTGTTCCATTACTTGAGGTCCCTTAATATTATCATCATCTGGGTCCTCAAAATATTCTGTAAAGTACTTCTGCAGTTCCTCCAATCAGCTGCAATGAAATCCTTCTTAAATATCAGTGAAGCTCTCTCCAAACGCTTTACTCAACGATGTGTAGCTTCCTACACTACTCGAAGATTCACTGTTTCTGGAATTTCCAGTCCTCAACTTGAAGTCCTGCACCACCTTGCAGTTCAGCTCCCACTATGAGTTTCAACTCTCACTTGGAGTTCAGTATACACTCCTTCTCTGGTATGAAGTTCTCTCAGACAAACCGTTGTAATTCTCCAACCCAAACGTTGCAGTTCTCCCACACAAACCTGCAAATCCATCAGCATGCTATAATAAACGTTTTCCTGACTAAACATAATTAAATGTATTCACGGATAATAAAACTACTCCATCCGACATCTCTTTAAACACTATTGCATCGCCACAACGGTCCTCCCCCATCCTGGGTGGGTCCACTTGGGAACATGTCCAGACACGTCGCTGGCCACCTCCACGGTGGCGAGGCTGGGGCTTCCCCCTTCAGTCAGCACTTTACCTTCGGCGAGAGCTGACGTATCACTGTTCCCTCCAGCATGTTCTCTTATCTCTAAGCTCTTATTTGAGTTCACACTCACAATAAAGTATATGTCCTACATGCATAAACATTTGCAATGATCGCTGGGCTTGAGTCACAGACTTCTGTGACTCAAGTAAGGTCATGACATCCTACTAACCCCACGTCATGTCACCAAAGTATCGACATCTCATATCATGTCACTTATTTACATACTCATCCTCTGCTCATAATTTAAAATTATTCACTGACATTTATTATATATTTAATATATACATCTTTCGTCTGACTTCTCAATCAGGTCCAGATGGCCAAATAACTCTCAGAAAGGTAGACTCGTTCCACTTAGGCTACATGGGGGTCATAACATTCCCCCTCCCCTTATTTTTGAGAGTTAATGTCAGTGGCTAGGCTCGTAACAACGCATCAGCCACCACATTATCTTGTCCTCTTATGTGCCTTATCTTCAGATTATATTCTTGAAGTAACAAGAACCACCTGGTTAACCTCTGATTTGCGTTCTTCATCTTGCTCAGGAACACCAGGGGATTATGGTCTGTATACACAGTAACTGGGTGAAGCCAAGGTCTCCTTCTCGACCATATTGTACGATCTCTGATGCTTGACAAACTTTTTCGAGAAGAAAGATACGGGGCGATAAATTTAATCCTTCTGCTGTGTCAGTACAGCTCCAGCCCCCACATCACTGGCATTTACGAACAATGCAAACGGTGCTCCAAAATCCGGCGACACTAACTCAGGCGCCCTAGTCAATAATCTCTTGGTTTTCTCAAACGCCTCCTGTGCTATTCCGTTCCATTCCCATTTCTTATTCTTAGACAACAAACTTGTCATAGGGATGGTTACCGTGGAAAAATTCTTACAAAATTTTCTGTAATATCCGATCATACCTAAGTATCTTAACAACTCTTTCTTCACTTTGGGTACCGGGAAGTTACCGATGGCTTCAACTTTCGTTCTCACTCGAGCAACCTCACCTTGCCCTACCACATATCCTAGGTATTCTAGCGGGCTGTCCCAAACTCAATCTTCGCCAAGTTAATTGTTATGTTGGCCTTCTCTAACTGATTTGTTTTGCCGGTTAGTCTGCTTACGTGCTCTCTCCAGGAGAGAAATACCACATTGACGTCGACGTATACTGCACAATCCATTGCACCTTGCATCACCTGGTTCACAACTCGTTGGAAATATGAGCTTGCTCTCAGTGACCCAACTTCTCTCACACCTTGGCTAGGCTGTCCATGTCGGACACCTTCGCTTCATCAGCCCTCTCTACTTACAGTTTCCTCCCTCTGTTTCTTCTTCTTGCATTCCACACATCAAGAGTTAGACATTTATTGTCTGTATCTCATCTGTCGTCCTCATACTTCGGTTCATCATCCTCATGCTTCAGTCTGTCGTCATCATACTTTAGTCTCTCATTATCATACTCCATTTCCTGTCCTCACGCTTCCATCTACCGCCATCATACTTCTGTCTCTTGTGATTATGCTTCACTCTCTCGTCTTCACCGACGATTCCTTCTTTCGTCTCCTCACTAATCTGAGACTTCATCTTCTTCGACTTCCACCGAGCCTTCGAATTTCATCTTCTTCTCCATGCTGTATTATCGTCTTCCTCTTCTCCCTTTTCGCGATACTGCACAACTCCAATTCTTCTCATTCCACTCTTCCTCGTTCCCTCAAGGCTTCCTCAAGTACTGCATTACACTCAACAGCACTCGACCTTACATGTCGGTCTACCCCTTCTAGAGTGCTAGTAGGCCTCTCTCCGCACGTACTGTCCCTTATCATTTCCTCTTCTTGGCTATCACTTCTCTTCACTATCTCTTCTTCACGCTTCCAGTGAAATGTGTCAGCTTCTGACATCTCACACAACGCAACTTCATCATCCTTACACTTCTGTTCCTGCGGACAACATGGCACTCTACTCACGTCCTCAGTCTGTCCACTATCTCCTACACCTCTGTTCGGTACATTTATCTCCACTTTCCGACTCAAATGCAGGAGCCTAGGCTCCACTAAGTTCCAACCCTCTTCACATTAGTTCTCTCCGGCAGGGCCATCCTCACCTCTGACCTGATTGATTGATTGATAAAGATTAAGCCACCCAAGAGGTGGCACGGCCATGAATAGCCCGTAAACCTAGAACCTCTCCCTGCCTTCCTTTTATAAGCTTGACTCGACCTTTCCCAAACCTTCAGCACGACCTTTACCAAACAACCACGCTATCTCCACGTCGACACTGTCATATTCTCTCTGGTGTCTCCCTCGTCGGCCACCTCTGCTCTCGTCACTACAGAGGCAGGGTACTCAATGACTTGGCTGTCCTCTGACTCACCATTTATGATGCTAGTCAGGTCCACTCTATCAGGTGTCCGATCAGTACCGCGGCCCTTCTGGCATTCTTCTGGCACGGCTTCCGCTATGAGGTCCGGCAACACCATCGACTCGCACAAGTCATTACCAAGGACTAATTGCACAATGTGAACCATCACCCCAGTAGAGCACTAAGTGAACCATCACCCCAGTAGTGCAGCATGTGAACCATCACCCCAGTAATGCACAATGTGAGCCATCACCCCAGTAGAGCACTAAGTGAACCATCACCCCAGTAGTGCAGCATGTGAACCATCACCCCAGTAATGCACAATGTGAGCCATCACCCCAGTAGTGTACCATGTGAATTGTTACGGCCACTTGGGGCCAGTAACCAGGTTCATGCTGTTATAACCTCTTCCTTTATATCCAACCCCACGTCGGTTGTAAGTTTTCAAGAAACAGGCCGTGGCAACTGGGGGGGGGGGAAATACAATACACTACTACACCTGCACCCATATATTAACACCTTCACCACTATATATATATTATATTAAAGTATTACTACACATATTTACAAAGTGTCGCTTTCACTCAGGACAATACATCGACAGTGTTCATCAAATCCAGGTGAATCCACTTTCCAGATACACGTCGTCAACAGCTAATGGCAAACATCGGCGAGTTCATCTTCTTCAACTTGGACTAATCCATACACACCATATCGTCACGATGTGCCAATACCCCACCTTCGCTCTCCAGATACACACTGCAAGAGGGTTTCAGCAACACACTGACAGCGGCCTTAAATAATTACATACAGGGTTAGTTAGTACCCTGTCAGACGGTTCTAGTCACTCACTAGCAGCACTTCTCAACTGGTGCACCACTGTCGTCTCGTAACTCTTCCTGGCCAATCCCGGGTACGTCAGTCCATACAACACTGCAAAAATCAGCAGCAAACATACTGCTATAACCGAAGGCGGCCACTTTGGTGTCCCATAGGACCAAGTTAAGAGTTCTTTGACTGCCCGAGGTGAACTGCCCCCCTCAAAGCAATCGCCTCCTCACATCACTTCTGTGAACACAAAATGTCATTAACTAGACAGACTGTATACTGGGTGACCGTAAGATAGCACCCATACACCGGGGAATTGAAATTGTAACTTGTAGCCACAACCAATATGGCGTTGATCTCGAAACGCCACCCACTAGAGGTCATCCTCATCGACCTCACATTCTGACTGAGGAAGGAAACTGAAGCCTTTCACCGATGTCACGCCACCACCAACAGATGGCGTTGTCTGAGTGGCACCAAATACTGGGGAGTTGGAGTGCAGATCCATAGTTGGTGCAGAAATCGCCACTCCACACTCTAGCAAAGGCGTCGATACCGTACCATGAACCATCACCCCAGTAGTATACAGTGTGAACCATCACCACGGTAGTGCCCATCACTCCAGTAATGCACAATGTGAACCATCACCCCAGTAGTGCACAATGTGAACCATCACCCCAGTAGTGCACAATGTGAACCATCACCCCAGTAGTGCACAATGTGAACCATCACCCCAATAGTGCACAATGTGAACCATCACCCCAGTAGTGCACAATGTGAACCATCACCCCAGTAGTGCACAATGTGAACCATCACCCCAGTAGTGCACAATGTGAACCATCACCCCAGTAGTGCACAATGTGAACCATCACCCCAGTAGTATACATTGTGAACCATCACCACGGTAGTGCCCATCACTCCAGTAATGCACAATGTGAACCATCGCCCCAGTAGTGCGCAATGTGAACCATCACCCCAGTAGTGCACAATGTGAACCATTACATCATAGGTAATAATTTACCTGATCAACCAGGCTGTGACTCATACGTCAGGCTGCGAGCAGCCGCGTCCAACAGCCTGGTTGATCAGTCCAGGAACCAGGGGCCAGATTCACGAAGCATTTACGCAAGCACTTACGAACGTGTACATCTTTCCTCAATCTTTGACGCCTTTGGTTACATTTATTAAACAGTTTACAAGCATGAAAACTTACCAATCAACTGTTGTTATTGTTATAAACAGCCTCCTGGTGCTTCGGAGTTCATTAACTGATTAATAATTGTAAACAAAGCCACCAAAGATTGAGAAAAGATGTACAGGTTCGTAAGTGCTTGCGTAATTGCTTCGTGAATCTGGGCCCTGGAGGCCAGGTCGACGACCGGGCCGCAGGGACGCTAAGCCTCGGAATCACCTCAAGATAACCTAAAGGTATCCCCCAGTAGTTCACAATGTGAACCATCCCCCTAATAGGGCACAATGTAAACCATCACCTCAGAAGTGCACAATGTGAACCATCGCCCCAGTAGTGCACAATGTGAACCATCACCCCAGTAATGCACAATGTGAACCATCGCCCCAGTAGTGCACAATGTGAAACATCGCCCCAGTAGTGATCAACGTGAACCAACACCCCAGAAGTGCACAATGTGAACCATCGCCCCAGTAGTGATCAACGTGAACCATCACCCCAGTAGTGCACAATGTGAACCATCACCCGAGAAGTGCACAATGTGAACTATCGCCCCAGTAGTGCACAATGTGAACCATCGCCCCAGAATTCAACAACGTGAACCATCACCACAGAAGTGCACAATGTGAACAATCGCCCCAGTAGTGCACAATGTGAACCACCACCCAAGTAGTGCACAATGTGAACCATCGCCCAAGTGGTGCACAATGTGAACCATCGCCCCAGTAGCGCACAATGTGAACAATCGCCCCAGTAGTGCACAATGTGAACCATCACCCCAGTAGTGCACAATGTGAACCATCGCCCAAGTAGTGCACAATGTGAACCATCGCCCAAGTAGTGCACAATGTGAACCATCGCCCAAATATTGCACAATGTGAACTATCGCCCCAGTAGTGCACAATGCGAACCATCGCCCAGTAGCGCACAATGAGAACCGTCACCCCAGTAGTGCACAATGTGAACCACCACCCCAGTAGTGCTCAATGTGAACCATCACCCCAGTACCGCACAATGTGAACCATCGCCCCAGTAATGCACAATGTGAACCATCGCCCAAGTAGTGCACAATGTGAACCATCACAGCCAGTAGTGCACAATGTGAACCATCACCCCAGTAGCGCACAATGTGAACCGTCACCCCAGTAGTGCACAATGTGAACCACCACACCAGTAGTGCACAATGTGAACCATCGCCCAAGTAGTGCACAATGTGAACCATCACCCCAGTAGTGCACAATGTGAACCATCGCCCAAGTAGTGCACAATGTGAACCACCACACCAGTAGTGCACAATGTGAACCATCGCCCCAGTAGTGCACAATGTGAACCATTGCCCCAGTAGCGCACAATGTGAACCGTCACCCCAGTAGCGCACAATGTGAACCATCGCCCCAGTAGTGCACAATGTGAACCATCACCCCAGTAGTGCACAATGTGAACAATCGCCCCAGTAGTGCACAATGTGAACACCACCACAGTAGTGCACAATGCGAACCATAGCCCCAGTAGCGCACAATGTGAACCATCACCCCAGTAGCGCACAATGTGAACCATCACCCCAGTAGTGCACAATGTGAACCATCACCCCAGTAGTGCACAATGTGAACCATCACCCCAGTAGTGCACAATGTGAACCATCACCCCAGTAGTGCACAATGTGAACCATCACCCCCAGTAGCGCACAATGTGAACCATCGCCCCAGTAGTGCACAATGTGAACCATAGCCCCAGTAGCGCACAATGTGAACCATCACCCCAGTAGTGCACATGGTGAACCATCACCCCCAGTAGCGCACAATGTGAACCATCGCCCCAGTAGTGCACAATACGAACCATCGCCCAGTAGCGCACAATGTGAACCGTCACCCCAGTGGTGCACAATGTGAACCATCGCCCCAGTAGCGCACAATGTGAACCATCACCCCAGTAGTGCACACTGTGAACCATCACCCCAAGTAGCGCACAATGTGAACCATCGCCCCAGTAGTGCACAATACGAACCATCGCCCAGTAGCGCACAATGTGAATCATCACCCCAGTGGTGAATAATGTGAACCATCACCCCAGTAGCGCACAATGTGAATCATCGCCCAGTAGTGCACAATGTGAACCACCACCCCAGTAGTGCACAATGTGAACCATCGCCCCAGTAATGCACAATGTGAACCATCGCCCAAGTAGTGCACAATGTGAACCATCACCCCCAGTAGTGAACAATGTGAACCATCACCCCAGTAGCGCACAATGTGAACCATCACCCCAGTAGTGCACAATGTGAACCATCGCCCCAGTAGTGCACAATGTGAACCATAGCCCCAGTAGCGCACAATGTGAACCGTCACCCCAGTAGTGCACAATGTGAACCAACACTCCAGTAGTGCACAATGTGAACCATCGCCCCAGTAATGCACAATGTGAACCATCGCCCAAGTAGTGCACAATGTGAACCATCACCCCAGTAGCGCACAATGTGAACCGTCACCCCAGTAGTGCACAATGTGAACCATCACCCCGGTAGTGCACAATGTGAACCATCGCCCCAGTAGCGCGCAATCTGAACCATCGCCCAAGTAGTGCACAATGTGAACCATCACCGCCAGTAGTGCACAATGTGAACCACCACCCCATTAGTGCACAATGTGAACCATAGCCCCAGTAGCGCACTATGTGAACCGTCACTCCAGTAGTGCACAATGTGAACCATCACCCCAGTAGCGCACAATGTGAACCGTCACCCCAGTAGTGCACAATGTGAACCATCACCCCGGTAGTGCACAATGTGAACCATCGCCCCAGTAGCGCACAATCTGAACCATCGCCCCAGTAGTGCACAATGTGAACCATCACCGCCAGTAGTGCACAATGTGAACCACCACCCCATTAGTGCACAATGTGAACCATAGCCCCAGTAGCGCACAATGTGAACCACCACCCCAGTAGTGCACAATGTGAACCATCGACCCAGTAGTGCGCAATGTGAACCATAGCCCCAGAAGCGCACAATGTGAACCATCGACCCAGTAGTGCACAATGTGAACCATAGCCCCAGTAGCGCACAATGTGAACCATCACCCAAATAGTGCACAATGTGAACCATCACCCAAATAGTGCACAATGTGAACCATCGCCCAAGTAGTGCACAATGTGAACCATCGCCCCAGTAGTGCACAATGTGAACCATCGACCCAATAGTGCACAATGTGAACCATAGCCCCAATAGCGCACAATGTGAACCATCACCCAAGTAGTGCACAATGTGAACCATCGCCCAAGTAGTGCACAATGTGAACCATCGCCCAAGTAGTGTACAATGTGAACCATCGCCCAAATAGTACACAATGTGAACTATCGCCCCAGTAGTGCACAATGCGAACCATCGCCCAGTAGCGCACAATGTGAACCACCACCCCAGTAGTGCACAATGTGAACCATCGCCCCAGTAATGCACAATGTGAACCATCGCCCAAGTAGTGCACAATGTGAACCATCACCCCAGTAGTGTACAATGTGAACCATCGCCCAAGTAGTGCACAATGTGAACCACCACAACAGTAGTGCACAATGTGAACCATCGCCCCAGTAGTGCACAATGTGAACCATAGCCCCAGTAGCGCACAATGTGAACCATCACCCCAGTAGCGCACAATGTGAACCATCACCCCAGATGTGTACAATGTGAACCATCACCCCAGTAGTGCACAATGTGAACCATTACCCCAATAGTGCACAATGTGAACCATCACCCCAGTAGTGCACATTGTGAACCATCACCCCCAGTAGCGCACAATGTGAACCATCGCCCCAGTAGTGCACAATGTGAACCATAGCACCAGTAGCGCTCAATGTGAACCATCAACCCAGTAGTGCACAATGTGAACCATCACCCCCAGTAGCGTACAATGTGAACCATCGCCCCAGTAGTGCACAATACGAACCATCGCCCAGTAGCGCACAATGTGAACCGTCACCCCAGTGGTGCACAATGTGAACCATCGCCCCAGTAGTGCACAATACGAACCATCGCCCAGTAGCGCACAATGTGAACCGTCACCCCAGTGGTGCACAATGTGAACCATCGCCCCAGTAGTGCACATTGCGACCCATCGCCTAGTAGCGCACAATGTGAACCGTCACCCCAGTAGTGCACAATGTGAACCACCACCCCAGTAGTGCACAATGTGAACCCTCGGCCCAGTAATGCACAATGTGAACCATCGCCCAAGTAGTGCACAATGTGAACCATCACCGCCAGTAGTGCACAAATGTGAACCATCACCCCAGTAGCGCACAATGTGAACCATCACCCCAGTAGCGCATAATGTGAACCATCACCCCAGTAGTGCACAATGCGAACCATCGCCCCAGTAGTGCACAATATGAACCATAGCCCCAGTAGCGCACAATGTGAACCGTCACCCCAGTAGTCCACAATGTGAACCAACACCCCAGTAGTGAACAATGTGAACCATCGCCCCAGTAATGCACAATGTGAACCATCGCCCAAGTAGTGCACAATGTGAACCATACCCGCCAGTAGTGCACAATGTGAACCATCACCCCAGTAGCGCACAATGTGAACCGTCACCCCAGTAATGCACAATCTGAACCATCGCCCAAGTAGTGCACAATGTGAACCATCACCGCCAGTAGTGCACAATGTGAACCATCGCCCCATTAGTGCACAATGTGAACCATAGCCCCAGTAGCGCACAATGTGAACCATCACCCTAGTAGTGCACAATGTGAACCATCACCCCCAGTTGCGCACAATGTGAACCATCGCCCCAGTAGTGCACAATGTGAACCATCGACCCAGTAGTGCACAATGTGAAACATAGCCCCAGTAGCACACAATGTGAACCATCACCCAAGTAGTGCACAATGGAAACCATCGCCCCAGTAGTGCACAATGTGAACCATCGCCCCAGTAGTGCACAATGTGAACCATCGACCCAGTAGTGCACAATGTGAACCATCGACCCAGTAGAGCACAATGTGAACCATAGCCCCAGTAGCGCACAATGTGAACCATCACCCAAGTTGTGCACAATGTGAACCATCGCCCAAGTAGTGCACAATGTGAACCATCGCCCAAGTAGTGCACAATGTGAACCATCGCCCAAATAGTGCACAATGTGAACTATCGCCCCGTAGTGCACAATGCGAACCATCGCCCAGTAGCGCAGAATGTGAACCACCACCCCAGTAGTGCACAATGTGAACCATCACCCCAGTAATGCACAATGTGAACCATCGCCCAAGTAGTGCACAATGTGAACCATCACCGCCAGTAGTGCACAATGTGAACCATCACCCAAATTAGTGCACAATGTGAACCATCGCCCCAGTAGTGCACAATGTGAACCATAGCCCCAGTAGCGCACAATGTGAACCATCGCCCCAGTTGCGCACAATGTGAACCATCGCCCCAGTAGTACACAATGTGAACCATAGCCCCAGTAGCGCACAATGTGAACCGTCACCTCAGTAGTGCACAATGTGAACCACCACCCCAGTAGTGCACAATGTGAACCATCGCCCTAGTAGTGCACAATGTGAACCATAGTCCCAGTAGCGCACAATGTGAACCATCACCCCAGTAGTGCACAATGTGAACCATCACCTCAGTAGTGCACAATGGGAACCTTCACCCCCTGTAGCGCACAATGTGAACCATCGCCCCAGTAGTGCACAATGTGAACCATCGACCCAGTAGTGCACAATACGAACCATCGCCCAGTAGCGCACAATGTGAACCGTAGTAGTGTGGAGTATGCCTACGAAGGACCGTTTTGCTTTTTCCAGCGGTCCTTCGTAGCTTCATGGGTTTTCCGGTGCTACGAAGGACCGTTTTGCTTTTTCTAGCGGTCCTTCGTAGCTTCATGGGTTTTTCAGGTGCTACGAAGGACCGTTTTGCTTTTTCTAGTGGTCCTTCGTAGCTTCATGGGGTTTTCCTGGGCTACTAAGGATCGTTTTGCTTTTTCTAGCGGTCCTTCGTAGCTTCATGGGTTACTAAGTATCGTTTTGCTTTTTCCAGCGGTCCTTCGTAGCTTCATGGGTTTTCCTCTGCTACGAAGGACCGTTTTTGCTTTTTCCAGCGGTCCTTCGTAGCTTCATGGGTTTTCCGGGGCTGCGGAGGACCGTTTTGTTACCCCGGCGAACGAGTCGAAGTTTTTTATCAGCGGTCCTTCGTAGCTTTATGGGTTTTCCGGTGCTACGAAGGACCGTTTTGCTGCCCCGGCGAACGAGTCGAAGTTTTTTATCAGCGGTCCTTCGTAGCTTCATGGGTTTTCTATGTTTATCCCCAACGGTGCCTCGTAGTCTCCTAATATTTTTCATTCATTTTATCGTCCCCTCCCGAATGTCATATAGAATTTTCCAACTGTTATATTAAAAGGTTCGCTCCTAGGCCCCAGCCATTTTGTTTCAAGGGGATTAAAAGGTCCCTCGTAGTCATACATGTTTTTCGTTACCCCAGTGACCCATGCACAGGCATCGCTAATGGTCAATGACGTCATCAGCTAGCCAGTCTTCATCTTCCCTAAATAAGTCCGTTTTCTGTTATAGTGTATTTATTCCCATTTTCAATATTTATTGTAAAGGAGGATTAAAAGGCCGCCTTCTGTCAAGCCTAATGTACAATGACGTCATCCATTATAAGCTCGTTTTTCTCAATAAAATATTTCCATACTGTTGCCCATTTTTCTAGGATCATTTCAAAGCTAAGATTTCATATTAACACAAGAAATGAGTTCAGCCCTGTCACCAAACGAGTATTTACCCAGGTCTTTTTCCTAAATCTAAAACTTATTCCAATTTATACCCATTGTTTCGTGTTCTATCTCGTGTTTATAGCCTAATATCCCCCTTTATCATGTACATTTAATCACATCTCTATCATGTCACCTCTATTTCTTTGCCTTTCTAGAGAATGTAATGTAAGCTTTGACAATCTTTTCTTCAAGGATTGCTTATTGTGCATAGGGTAAAAATAAAAATGAAAACCGCTATCGGTCATTTATATGAAAAAACAGGGCCCTGGGCATTGGGGATTTCAATGCGAGTTCAGTAGTAAACCAATATTGTCCCTAACCGTATACACGTCTCACATTCGCTCAAAACATACCTCCCACACCTTACTGTAGCATATAACAAATCAAAAAAACTCATTCAGTAAAAGCAAGCCTCTCATGATTTAAAATAAGGCCTTCTGCAATTACCTGCTTTTCTGACGTCATAATCCCTAATGTGGAGCGAGGCGCGCTAAATGCGGATCCCAGGAGGTTCACACATAAGTGTGAACTCTTAATCTGGCTTAATACCTCAACTGTACTCTGCGCTTCATCAAAGTTGCTAATCAGCTACAATAGCTCGTATTTTCGCTCATTGCTTATATTTTCTGTTATTCATAAACTCGATCAAACCTTCCTAACCTAACTAATTATATATAGCAAACAAATACATTCTACAGACCAGTTATTGTTGTTGTTTAGTGACATCATGAAAAGCGACCTCAGGTATAGGGATAAGGTATTGCTGGCCATTAGCATATAGGTGTCAAGGTATTACAGCACCTGACTGGTCAACTATGTATGACGTCACCAGATGGCCAATGCGGCCTTTAGCTTCCTACCTGTATATGTACTGTATTTGATGTTATTATTAATCAAAAAATGACTAGACTATCCATCCCCACCTAACCTAATCAGAGGATTAAGAATATACATTTTAATTATCTACAACTGTAATCATTATTCGGTGATAAGTGCAAAAGTATAACAACAGCCCAAATGTCGTACTGCAATTTAAGCAGAATCGTACATCTGACAGCAGACGAGCTGTCCTTATAAGGACCTCCCCCCAGCCCAAAGGGTAGTCAAACTCAAGCTTCCTGTGCTAACACTCTGAACTAGCTCCAGCACTTCTGCATTAACGAACTTCGTTGTCTCGTATCTATCAACTCAACCATGTATATTTGTGAACTTTGCAAGGCTCCTAAACTAGGACCATTCCACCTGTGCCAGGCGAAATGTGCTGGATGTAGGATAACCTTCTCCGCCAATCCTCGGCATCAGTGCGTTAATTACTGTATGCAATGTTCGGAGATATCTCGTGGACATTATGATAAGATTTGTCCCTCGTGCTCCAAAGTGATTTGTGCTACCCGTAAGTAACATTGTTTTTATAACATCTGTTACGAGTCATAGTATATGTATAGATACTATAGAAAATTGCTCGATAGCAGCTAAATTTATATATGAATTAGTATTTACAATTAGCTGTAGAGCTGTACATCTATGCAGCATTCCTTAAAAAAAAAAAAATATATATATATATATATATATATATATATATATATATATATATATAAATTAACTGAAATCTACAGGTCACCACCCCGATGCATGTCCATTTTGCATGTATCTAGATAACCCCGAGACTGATACTAGTTCTGATTCAGAGCACTCAGATGCATCATCACACCAAAGCGTCCAATATGAAAGTAAGTCAATTACACTATTCTGCAATACCATTCACAATTCTTGTCAGATATATTCATATAAATATTATATTTATCATTGTTAATTATTCACATGATCATTTATATGATTTTAGGCTCGCCAACTCAGCAGGTACTGGAGGTAGAGGAAAAATATCCTCGTGGAGGAGGCGGTGAACTGCCAAGCACGAGCCGAGCTTGCTCACCAACACCAGAAGGTAATGACAACAGGGAAAGTTCTAATTGTAAGCAACATCCACAATAATTATTATTTTCATATTACAATAATGCCAGTATTTTTATTATTATTATTAAAGTTCCTATATATTTAATTTTATTTATTGAAATCATTATTCTTGTTACTTATAGGTTCTCAACTGGAGGACGAAGAAGACTCCCTGCATTTAGTTTGGGAAGCGGATTCCGATATGGATGCCAGCCAGCCTATCGCCAATTCTCCGCCACCACCTCAGGAACAGCAGCAGCAGGTAGATGTTTTACTTCCTCCTCAACCCGAAGTGCTTGAAGTGATCAATAATTTCAATGGGGGGTACATACGCCATTCATATAGCATCCCAGATCATGCCCAAGGAGATCCTGCCCATTATTTGACTATATATCGTGATTATTTTATTCAGCAAATAGAATCCTTGTTTGATGCCGTTCATCCCAATTTCCCTCCTGCTCTATTGATATACCCGGATTTTACATTCAATTTACAACGGCTTAATCAAGAAAATGAACCTGATTTTGAGGGAGAGTTGCCTATAAAGGCCGAGCAGCGCACTGTATCTAGGCATGAGGCTAGTGTTGTCGTAGATCAATCAATTGCTGAATTGGATAATAAGTTAGAAGAGTTCTTTGCCGAGACAGAAGGTTCTAGTCTAGGTATACAGAGCATTTCTGGTTTTTATATCAATTCTATAGCAGTTCAGCATCCCATCCGTCTAGGAGAATACGTACCTTATCCAGATAAATTGCGCGGTTCAAGACATATTTTCAACCCTAAAGGAGAACAAAATATTTGTTTGATCCAATGTTTGGCAGCATACATATGTCTTTCTTAGGGGATGACATCAAATAACATTGTCAGGCATTCCAAGTCCGCCAGATGGTGTCTTAGATTTGTCCGATGGCCTGAGGATATTGAAATTCCCATAACATATGATAACATCAATAAAATAGAAAGCATAAATAAATTAAGTATATTTATCTATGTGCTCACTCGTGAAGATAACCGGTACTACATTAGCTTAGCTAGAAAAGGTAGAGAACATTCCGCTCCTAAAGTACCATTGCTCATGCTAGAGGATCAGCATCTTGTGCTCATTAAAGATTTCAATCAATATGTTCGCAACATGCGTCGTCAATTAAGCAGAGCCCCCCAAAATCATATTTACTGTCATTCATGTTTAATTCATTTGTCACCTGATGCTATGCGGGATCACGAAGAGTCATGCGAAGTTAAACAAACACTGAAATTTTACCCTGAAGGTCATAAAATTAAGTTCAAAAATTACGGTCGTGCTTATGGACCCTCTCACACGGCCTATTATGATTTCGAGTGCTTGTTGGACCCCTCCAATCCCCAAGGTATGATTGAGAAGCGTCACAAAGCCGTGGCATATGCTTTTATCATCATCAACAGGGAATTGGAGGTGGTAGATAAATTAACGTATATGGGGGATGACCCTGTGAATCATTTCATAGATACTTTGGAGAAAGCATGGAAGAGAATCAAATCTACCATGCCTAAATACAAAATATCTATGACACGCGAACATTGGCAAGCCCATAGACGTCAGACCACATGTGAAATGTGCTATAGGCCATTCAAATCAGATAAAGACAAGCACCGTCATCATGATCATGCTATTGAATTTAATAATTATCTAGCTGCCTATTGCCAAAGGTGTAACATGTTGTGTAGAAATTCTTATAAATATTTGTATACATTCTCTCACAATGCGGCTGATGACCTCGGGGTAATTTTAAATGAATTGTCTAACCTCCCTAACCGTGAAATAGATATTGCCTCCAAAGATGGATTTAAGTTCATGAAAGTAGATATCGGTAAACTTCGGTTTATGGATAGTCTGGCTTTACTAAATGGTGGGCTGGAAAAACTAGCTAAAGAACATATCAGGGAAGGCAAACCCACCACTTACACCTCAATTATGCTAGATGACGTCCCTGCAGCCGCCCACCATTTATTAAAGACAGGCAAACAGGTCTTCTGTTATGATTATATTTCATCTTTGGAGAAATTAAATGAACCGGCTCTTCCTCCTCCCGAAGCCTTTTTCAATAGTTTAAAACACGAGGCCATAAGCGAGAGCGATTATACACAGGCTAAAGAAGTCTTCAGATTAGCGGAATGCAAGACCATTGGGGATTACTTGAAGGTCTATTTGAAAGTAGATACTGGACTATTGTGTGATGTGTTTACTGTATGGCGCAAGACCATGCTTGAGCTGTACGAGTTAGACATTACACACTATGTCTCGTTATCTAGTTTTGCATGGGACGCTTTCTTGTTTAAGAGTCAAGTTGTCTTGGACTCTATTTCTGATCGCCATTTGTACGATGTATTGCGTAGAAATCTAAGAGGCGGATTTACCTCTGTTGTACGACAACACACAAGTGTACAAAATGAGCATACGGGTGCTGATCCTTGCAGTACTGATAAATATATTCTGTATTTAGATTTTAATGGCTTATACGCCACCTGTATGACAGAACTGCTTCCTCAAGGCGGGATCCGTAAATTATCTGCTGCCGAATGCGATGATTGGCTCCAACAAGGATTGGAAAATATTGCATGTGATGGGGATAAGGGGTATTGGGTCATGTGTGACACCAAGCATGTCGCACCTGAGGTGGCTCGATACACCGATGACTTGCCATTAACCCTGTCGCATGCTAATATTTCTACTGATCTTCTGTCCGATTATAGCAAACGCATTTTAAATACAGAAGATCGCAAACTCCCCAAGAAAAACAATAAATTAATTGCCTCACATCTCCCCCAAAAAGATTACTTGGTCAGTTTGGATTTGCTTCAGATGCTGATGAAATTGGGATTAGAAGTGGCTAAGGTAAATGCAGTTTATGAATTCCAGCAAAGCAAGTACCTTAAGGAATTTGTCGAAACAAATGCTCGTGAACGTGCAAATACACCTTGCGCCATTAAGGGTAAAGCTTTCAAGCTGGTATCAAATGCAATTTACGGCAAGAGTTTGACAAATGTGAGTAAATATGGCGATCAGCATTATTTAGTTACATCACGAGACAAATTCCAAAAGCATGCACGCAATCCGTTCTTCAAACGGAGCATTTTGTTGAGCGAAGACAGAGTCATTTGCACAGTTAAGAAACAATCACTTAAAGTCAATACACCAACCTATCTGGGGTTCCAGATCCTGCAAATAGCTAAGAGGATCCTATATGATTTTTGGTACAATACGGTCAAAGTTCATTATGGAGACAAAGCTAGATTGCTGTATACGGATACAGATTCGTATTTGATTGAATTAACTTGTCCAAATGCTTTTGAGGAATTAAATAAACTGCCTTTATCTCAGCATATGGATTTCAGCAATTTCCCTCCTGAAAATCCCTATTTCGATGACTCGCGCAAAGGTCAACTGGGTTTGTTAAAATCGGAAGTTGGAGCCAAAATTATCAAGGAACTCATTGCATTGAAGCCTAAAATGTACTCAATTCTTACTCAAGATCAGGTTCAGATCTGCCGATGTAAAGGAATACCCACTTATCATCAGTCTAAACTCACTTATGCAGCTTTCCAAAGTGCTTTAGAGTTAAATATTGGGCAGCGGTTCCAATCCAGATCTATTAGGAATGTTAAAGGCCGTATGTGTACCTGTCTCACTACAAAACGTGGATTGTCTGCCTTTGACGATAAACGTTATGTACTGAGTCCTACGCAGTCTTTGGCGTATGGACACCCCGATATACCTCGAGCAGAAATTCATGAAGAAGAGAATGAGGAGGAGGATGTACCTGCACCTGCTGCTGCTGCACGTCCTGTGAGACGTGGATTCCATCCCATATTCAACATGTGGGGAAAACGCGATGCACTGGTGAACAAGACGTATCCTCACAATTAGTGACTGAAGAAATTGGTGATGGAACATTGCAACCTCCCCTAACCTGTCATTGATGTTTGAAAATTGCAATCTCCCCTAACCTGTCATTGATGTTTGAAAATTGCTGCCTCCCCTAACCTGTCATTGATATTTGAAAATTGCTGCCTCCCCTAACCTGTCATTGATGTTTGAAAAATGCTACCTCCCCTAACCTGTCATTGATATTTGAAAATTGCTACCTCCCCTAACCTGTCATTGATGTTTGAAAAATGCTACCTCCCCTAACCTGTCATTGATGTTTGAAAATTGCTACCTCCCCTAACCTGTCATTGATGTTTGAAAAATTGTGGGGCCCCTGACTCATCACTGATGTTCTGAAAATGCAGTCTCCCCTAACCTATGTTGAAAATGTTCTGTTGTATATCTATGTTGAAAATGTTCTGTTGTATATAAAAAAAAAAGTTTGTGAAATGTATACTTTGATGTTTTTATAAAACCATGCCCCCCTAACCTATGTTTTAAAAATGTTCTATGCAAAAAATAAAACAAAATTAAATGTATACTTTGATGTTTCTATGAAACCTTCCATGTTTAAATATAATGTCCTTATCATACTTATGTCAGTACAAACCCAACACGAGTCATGGATAGTTCACCTATCACTGAAGAACAACTCGATATTTTCAACGAACCTAGCAGAATAATCATTGCAGGATTTTCCAATGGCGGAAAATCTTATTTGTGCACTAAACTCGTACAAAAATACCATCTGAAATTCTCCAGTATTATTATATGTGGGGGCAGTTACAAAGCATTGCTAGACGATCCAGTAATTAACAAGAAAATAATAGCTCAACCTGAAATTATTAACCCTTTAGATGATCGTACAGACGATTTACCTATTTTAATTATTATCGACGACTTGTTCATCGAATCTGCCAATTCCAAAATTGTGTCTGATATCTTCACTAAAGGTAGACATCTTGCTATTTCGTGTATATTAATTACCCAAAATATATTTTTCTCTGGGAAATATGCTAGAAGTATAAGTTTAAACGCCTCCCATTTCATATTAGTGAAATCTAGAGATTTAGCTCAAATTGAGACTTTAGGGCGGCAGTTATTTGGAAAACAAGATTCTAAAAAGCTTTTGGATATCTACAAGAAAGCCATCAGTAAACCTTATGGATATTTATTGGTGGATTTAGGAGTGAAAACCCCTGAACGCATCACCTTCCGTAGCAATATTGTTGGTGAGCATCCATACGAAATTGTATACCAATGATGAACGTACTAGATGAAAAACAACAACCACAAGGGGAGGTTAGGGGTGGGGTGTATAGGATGTGTCCCCCACAACAACAACAACAACAACAAAGGAAGCAGTTCTGTCATACAGGTGGCGTATAAGCCATTAAAATCTAAATACAGAATATATTTATCAGTACTGCAAGGATCAGCACCCGTATGCTCATTTTGTACACTTGTGTGTTGTCGTACAACAGAGGTAAATCCGCCTCTTAGATTTCTACGCAATACATCGTACAAATGGGGATCAGAAATAGAGTCCAAGACAACTTGACTCTTAAACAAGAAAGCATCCCATGCAAAACTAGATAACGAGACATAGTGTGTAATGTCTAACTCGTACAGCTCAAGCATGGTCTTGCGCCATACAGTAAACACATCACACAATAGTCCAGTATCTACTTTCAAATAGACCTTCAAGTAATCCCCAATGGTCTTGCATTCCGCTAATCTGAAGACTTCTTTAGCCTGTGTATAATCGCTCTCGCTTATGGCCTCGTGTTTTAAACTATTAAAAAAGGCTTCGGGAGGAGGAAGAGCCGGTTCATTTAATTTCTCCAAAGATGAAATATAATCATAACAGAAGACCTGTTTGCCTGTCTTTAATAAATGGTGGGCGGCTGCAGGGACGTCATCTAGCATAATTGAGGTGTAAGTGGTGGGTTTGCCTTCCCTAATATGTTCTTTAGCTAGTTTTTCCAGCCCACCATTTAGTAAAGCCAGACTATCCATAAACCGAAGTTTACCGATATCTACTTTCATGAACTTAAATCCATCTTTGGAGGCAATATCTATTTCACGGTTAGGGAGGTTAGACAATTCATTTAAAATTACCCCGAGGTCATAAGCCGCATTGTGAGAGAATGTATACAAATATTTATAAGAATTTTTACACAACATGTTACACCTTTGGCAATAGGCAGCTAGATAATTATTAAATTCAAAAGCATGATCATGATGACGGTGCTTGTCTTTATCTGATTTGAATGGTCTATAGCACATTTTACATGTGGTCTGACGTCTATGGGCTTGCCAATGTTCGCGTGTCATAGATATTTTGTATTTAGGCATGGTAGATTTGATTCTCTTCCATGCTTTCTCCAAAGTATCTATGAAATGATTCACAGGGTCATCCCCCATATACGTTAATTTATCTACCACCTCCAATTCCCTGTTGATGATGATAAAAGCATAAGCCACGGCTTTGTGACGCTTCTCGATCATACCTTGGGGATTGGAGGGGTCCAACAAGCACTCGAAATCATAATAGGCCGTGTGAGAGGGTCCATAAGCACGACCGTAATTTTTGAACTTAATTTTATGACCTTCAGGGTAAAATTTCAGTGTTTGTTTAACTTCGCATGACTCTTCGTGATCCCGCATAGCATCAGGTGACAAATGAATTAAACATGAATGACAGTAAATATGATTTTGGGGGGCTCTGCTTAACTGACGACGAATGTTGCGAACATATTGATTGAAATCTTTAATGAGCACAAGATGTTGATCCTCTAGCATGAGCAATGGTACTTTAGGAGCGGAATGTTCTTTACCTTTTCTAGCTAAGCTAATGTAGTACCGGTTATCTTCACGAGTGAGCACATAGATAAATATACTTAATTTATTTATGCTTTCTATTTTATTGATGTTATCATATGTTATGGGAATTTCAATATCCTCAGGCCATCGGACAAATCTAAGACACCATCTGGCGGACTTGGAACGCCTGACAATGTTATTTGATGTCATCCCCTGAGAAAGACATATGTATGCTGCCAAACATTGGATCAAACAAATATTTTGTTCTCCTTTAGGGTTGAAAATTATGTCTTGAACCGCGCAATTTATCTGGATAAGGTACATATTCTCCTAGACGGATGGGATGCTGAACTGCTATAGAATTGATATAAAAACCAGAAATGCTCTGTATACCTAGACTCGAACCTTCTGTCTCGGCAAAGAACTCTTCTAGCTTATTATCCAATTCAGCAATCCATTGATCTACGACAACACTAGCCTCATGCCTAGATACAGTGCGCTGCTCGGCCCTTATAGGTAACTCTCCCTCAAAATCAGGTTCATTTTCTTGATTAAGCCGTTGTAAATTGAATGTAAAATCGAGGTATATCAAGAGGGCAGGAGGGAAATTGGGATGAACGGCATCAAACAAGGATTCTATTTGCCGAATAAAATAATCCCGATAAATAGTCAAATAATGGGCAGGATCTCCTTGGGCATGATCTGGGATGCTATATGAATGGCGTATGTACCCCCCATTGAAATTATTTATGACCTCTAGCACTTCTGGTTGAGGAGGAACTACAACATCTACCTGCTGCTGTTCCTGAGGTGGTGGCGGAGAATTAGCGATAGGCTGGCTGGCTTCCATATCTGAATCTGCTTCCCAAACCAAATGCAGGGAGTCGTCACTGTCCTCCAGTTGCGAATCTATAAGAAACAAGAATATCGCTTTTTAATAAATAATATAAATTGAATGTAGGATAGTTTATATATAAATAATGAAACGATATGGAAATAAATTAATTATTGAGGATAATACATACGATCTGGAGTGCTCCTGCTGTTGTTGCTATTTTCTAATGGCGGCGTATGAGCTTGACTAGTGCTAGGCTCTCCAACACCTCTTCCCCCTCCACGAGGATAATCCTCCTCCTCAACTATCTGCTGAGCTGGTGAGCCTAAACAAAAATTTTATAAATCAATGTTCCTATTAATGGCAAATGTTAATGTTATATTTGGAATACCACAACAGGCATAAATAATGGAGAATAATGGTAAAAAAATAAGAGACTCACTTTCATAATGAGTACTTTCAGGCAGAGAAGCTTCTAAAACCTCTGAATCAGAACTGCTCGAAGATTGCATGTGGTTGTCTTTCTCCGCCAAATACATGCAAAATGGACATGCTTCGGGGTTATATCCTGCAGAATATATATTTTTTAAATAAATAATGGAAATAATTATAATTTATTCGATTATCAACATCATTCACCACGGATATTAATTGGAAATGAACTATCTATATAACACATGCAAATAAAAACGTCTATCACTGGCGAGCAAATTATGCAGGCAATAATAATAATACTTACGGTTGGCACAAAATACTTTGGAGCAGGTGGCGCAGACCTTGTCATAATGTCCGCGAGGTTTATCTTCACACCGGGGACACACACACGACGCGAGTTTGCCATATTATCTTCACACTGGGGACACACACACAACGCGAGTTTGCCATATATGAAATATGACACACTTCACACTTAACACGGCACAAATGCATTTTCCCCTGCTTTGGGTTATTGCAGAAAGGACAATTTTCCATGACTGCGTATTGTTGAAAAAATACAGAGGTTTGGTGAAATGTCCAGGAGCGATGCTGGCTGTGAGGGCTAGAGTTGAACTGACCCATTGACTGGGGAATGGCTGCCAGGTCAGCTTACCTGCTATGCTGCCAGACGCACGATTCTGCTTAAATTGCGGTACGACATTTGGGTAGCTATTATAGTTTTGAACTTATCACTGCATAATGAATGATTACAGTTGCGGATGACTAAAATGTATGTTCTTAAACATCTGATTAGGTTAGGTGGGGATGGTTAGTCTAGTCATTTTTTAATAATAATAACATCAAATACAGTACATATACAGGTAGGACGCTAAAGGCCGCATTGGTGATCTGGTGACGTCACACATAGTTGACCAGTCAGGTGCTGTAATACCTTGACACTTATATGCTAATGGCCAACAATACCTTATCCCTATACCTGAGGTCGCTTTTTCATGATGCTGCTAAACAACAACAACAACAACTGGTCTGTAGAATGTATTTGTTTGTTATATATAATAAGTTAGGTTAGGATGGTTTGATCGGGTTTATGAATATCAGAAAATATAAGCAATGAGTGAAAATATGAGCCAATGTAGCTGAATATCGACTCTGGTGAAACACAGAGTACAGTTGAGGTATTAAGCCAGATTAAGAGTTCACACTTATGTGTGAACCTCCTGGGATCCGCATTTAGCACGTTGGCGCCTCGCGTCGCATTAGGGATGATGACGTCAGAAACGAAGGTAACTGCAGAAGGCCTTATTTCAAAACAAGAGAGGCTTGCTTTTACTGAATGAGTATTTTTGATTTGTTATATGCTACAGTAAGGTGTGGGAGGTATGTTTTGAGCGAATGTGAGACGTGTATACGGTTAGGGTCAATATTGGATTACTACTGAACGTGCATTGAAATTGCCAATGCCCAGGGCCTTGTTTTTTTCATATAAATGACCGATAGCGGTTTTCATTTTTATTTTACCCTATGCCCAATAAGCAATCCTTGAAGAAAAGATTGTCAAAGCTTACATTACATTCTCTAGAAAGGCAAAGAAATAGAGGTGAAATGACAGAGCTGTGACTAAATGAACATGATAAAGGGGGATATTAATAGGTCAATAAACGTATCAACATGAGACAGAACATGAAACAATGGGCATAAATTGGATAAGTTTAAGATTTAGGGAAAAGTCCTGGTAAATACTGGTTAGGTAACAAGGGGAGAATGCTGAGATACATGATACTTCTTGCTCTGTGTTGCTCCCCCTTTTGATACATGTAATGGTTGATGGTTGGAAGTAAATATGAAATTTAAAATAGTCTAGAGACGATGGTATTTTACATTTGGTTTCAGGGCCACTGTTGTAACGCAAAACACACGACTCATAGACCGACTGTTTAATCCCCTTGAATGTACCTGTGCAGGAATGCCGAGCGGCTAGCTGGTGACATCATTAACCATTAGCGATGCCTGTGCATGGGTCAGTGGGGTAACGAAAAATGCACGACTCAAATCGCGACCGTTTAAATCCACGGGGAAAAAATCGCAACTCAAATTGACACAGTTAACATCCACGGAAAAAACAAAAATCGCGACTGTCGAAAAAAGCTTTGACAAGTTCAATGGGCTAACAAAAAAGGCATGACTCAAATCGCGACCATCGGAAAAAAAAAAAAACTTCGACAAGTTCAATGGGCTAAGGAAAAAAGCATGACTCAAATCGCGACCATCGGAAAAAAAAACTTCGACTAGTTCACTGGGCTAACGAAAAAGGCACGACTCAAATCGCGACCATCACTATTTATATCGAAAAAGGCACGACTCAAATCGCGACCGTTGAGAAAAGCAAAACGGTCGTGACTTGTGTCTTCTCACACTACTAACCGTCACCCCAGTGGTGCACAATGTGAACCATTGCCCCAGTAGTGTACAATGTGAACCATCGCCCCAGTAGTGCACAATGTGAACCATCGCCCCAGTAGTGCACAATGTTAACCGTCACCCCAGTAGTGCATAAAGTGAACCATCACCCCAGTAGTGCATAAAGTTAACCATCACCTAAGTATTGCATAATGTCTACCATTGTGGAGTAATCCTAGCAGGAAGTAATGTCCTTTTTAATTTTGAATATTTATTTTCTTATATTGTATTTACTTTATAATTTTTTGTTTAATAATTTATATTGAACTATAATTCTAAGTGGACTGTATTTTAGACTCAGCCTGCCAAGTTTCACCTGAATACATAGTGGGGGTTGTTAAATGTACACAGCTTATTCCACAATTGGTGGTGATAAATAAACCATATACATTTCTGTTAATTTTATATAATTTTTACCACATATGGTGGTATTGAATGAACTACAATATAATGTGTTAATACTAAAATGTACTGTGTTTATATTAATAAAGAAGAGAGCCCCAGCTGTGATTGTAGTGTGAGAGAGCTGGACCTAGATTCACGAAGCTCCATGTATTTCTTCGAAAGTAGGTTTGCTATGAAGGTTCCTAAGTGCCCGCTAAGAACGCGCCAAAGAGCGATTCAGAGAAGTAAACTTACGAAGATTTCTATGTAGTTCACTTAGGTCTCGCAAGATGTCACTAGGCTTTTAGTTTGGCTAATCAGAGAGAAGGAAACATTTTTCATCTTACAGGTGTAGCCAATCATGACGCTGCCATATCGGAGCTTATCCGTGACTACTTGCGAAATATTTAAGTCGAATTTTCTTATAAAATTAGTATTTTTCGAAGTAAAACAATGTTTTTTCAACTTGTAGAGTTAGCACCGACATTGTAGTATACAAATATGTTACATTTTTTGTTTACTTACGTAATTCTAAGAGATAGTGTATAGCTCCACTTGTCGCTCCCAAGACTTGAGAAGTGATGGTATCTATTTAGGTATTTATTTACCTAAATTTACCCAAGGGCCACTAACTATATAGTGGCCTCTACGAGGACAAAAAGCTAGGGGCTTGTTAAGTCCCGCCACTTGTCCTAATGATATTTTCTAGCTGGATTTTGGCAAGTACGGCTTCAGCGGGTAGGCGGTTCTATGGGTTTTAACCATCTGAGTAAAAAAAAATCGGTTTTCAGTCCTACTTGAGAGAACATACTCTCCAACACTATATCTGTGATTCCCCTGTTATCAGTGACTTCACACCAAATGGTATGAGGTATTTTGAGCTCTGTAATTACATCTTACACTCAGGAATATTGGAAGATATTCTTGTGCTATACCCAGATTTTGCCAGTGGAGGCTAATAGATCATCAGTATTTTGTTCTCTCCTGATTCCATGTATGACTGGCCATCCTGTGAGGTGAGGATGTTGGATGAGCTTGTAGTTGGTTTTTGATCTACACTGTGTGATCCTTCATACAGAATAGGGAAGCAGCACATTGCTGTGTATATACCTAATCATGTTAAAAAAATACATTGTTTGAGAGGAGTCTTGTAGAAACTAGTAAGAGTAGTTATAATATAATGTTTCCATGATTCAGTGTTTACCTCTTGTGAAAATTGTGAAGTTATTGTTTAGTCAGAGTTGATTTGTTTTTGTATTGAGGCTGGTATTTTCTCCCCTAATTCCATGTATGACTAACCATCCTGTGAGATTGGAGTATTAGATGAACTTATAGCTAGTTTTTTTTATCTACACAGTGTAATCTTCCATATAGAATAGGGTAGCAGCACATTGCTATATATACCTAAGCTTCTTAATACAAAAATATCAGTAATAAAGATTTTAAATTATAGTTTGTGTTATTACCAATATTATCCTTATTAAATCATGTTAACCATGGATCATTAAGATCTCATGTTGATATGTAATGCAGTAAAATATATTTCTTTTGAATCATACATAAAATTGTGCATTATGTCTCAATTTTTCACTTTTTTGGATATATTGTGCTGTATAGTACAAAAAGATAGGATAAAAATAAACCAGTAATATTTCTTTCATTATATTTTTATTTACATAACTGCATCAATATTTTTACAGTAGACAGGATTTGTTTCTCACAGGTGCATTATTTGTTAAAAAAAATTAGGTTTATTGCTACACACAATGGTGCTACATAGCCTTCCCAGCTTGGTGCCTTCTTTTGATAATTACTTACTGATTGTTACACAGCCAAATTGTGTAACAGGAAGAGGTGTTGGACACAAATTTTTTCCATGCTAAATGTAGAGGAATCAGCTGAGCATTCCTCATATAAAATAGGCCGCCTCAGCTTATAAGGTAAATAAAATAAGCATTCTTCAAATAAGTACCTGCCTCACCTCACTGCCTTACTGCTACATAGCCTTCCCGGCATGGTGCCTTCTTTTGATAATTACTTGTTCCACACCCAAGTTGTATAACAGGAAGAGGTCTTGAACCCCTACTTCCCTCTATCTTCTTTAATAGTCCATATAGTCATAATTATAGGTTTAAGTATTCAATGAGAAGTTTTTACCCTAACTTAACATCATTTGTGCAGGATAGTTTTCTTTTATGTCTCACCCAGATTTAATTTCAAAATAAAACCAAGCTAAATAAATTAGAAATGGGTATGTATAGCTAAGGTACACCCTTACTACTAGCTGAACAGGGGCATTTGGTGACAGTAAATGATCCCATCACGCAGGGCTCATCACCTTCTCTCATATTTCATGTTCACCAGTGTTAATTTACTTAATAACTACTGGTATAATATCTTGCTATTATAAAACTAATTCTACTATCATAAAAGACATATTTACTTCAAGTTTCAAGCAGAGAATGCATATATAACTAACACGAAGGACTCCTCTTTACGAGATTCGCCAAATAATAATCTTTTGTTATATTAAAATCGATCCCAGTGTTATGTAATAGAGAAAAATTGAGTTATATCCAGTTTATGTAAAGCTACGAGTGCCCGACAGCACACTTTGATCCCGGACCAAACTTACGAAGGTTTTTCAACTTAGTGTAGCTACCTGAATACTGACGTAGCCGCCACGAAGGCGCTAAGAAGGAAAACATTCGTAGCTAAGAAAAAAAACCTTCGTAAGTACCTTCGTGAATCTGGCCCCTGGGGCTGGATTCAGAAAGGTACTTACGAAGGTTTTTCTTCTTAGCTACGAATGTTTTCCTTCTTAGCGCCTTCGTGGTGGCTACGGCGGTATTCAAGTAGCTACACTAAGTGGAAAAACCTTCGTAAGTTCATTCCGGGATCTAAGTGTGGTTTCGACCACTCGTAGCTTTACGTAAACTGGATATAACTCAATTTTTCTCTATTACATAACACTGGGATCGATTTTAAGATTTTGGAACATAAACAAAAGATTATAAAAATTGAATCTAGTGAAGAGGAGTCCTTCGTGTTAGTTATATATGCATTCTCTGCTTGAAACTTGAAGTATATATGTCTTTTATGATAGTAGAATTAGTTTTATAATAGCAAGATATTATACCTGTAGTTATTAAGTAAATAAACACTGGTGAACATGAAATATGAGAGAAGGTGATGAGCCCTGCCTGATGGGATCATTTACTATCACCAAATGCCCCTGTTCAGCTAGTAGTAAGGGTGTACCTTAGCTATACATACCCATTTCTAATTTATTTAGTTTGGTTTTATTTTGAAATTAAATCTGGGTGAGACATAAACTAAAAATATGCTGCACAAATGATGTTAGGTAAGGAGAAGGGTAAAAATGTCAAAAACTTTATTCATTGAATACATAAAGCTATAATTATGACTATATAGACTATTAAAAAAGAGAGAGGGAAGTAAGGGTCCAAGACCTCTTCCTGTTATACAATTTGGGTGTGGAACAAGTAATTATCAAAAGAAGGCACCATGCCTGGAAGGCTATGTAGCAGTAAGGCAGTGAGGTGAGGCAGCTACTTATTTGAGAAATGCTTATTTTATTTACCTTATAAGCTGAGGCAACTTATTTTATTTGAGGAATACTCAGCTGATTCCTCTACATTTAGCATGGAACAAATTTGTGTTCGAGAACAAATTTGTGTTCCTGTTACACAATTTGGCTGTGTGTAACCAAACTAGAAGTGCTCTACTAATCAAGGGACCCAGAATGTGGAATGACCTCCCGAATCATGTCAAAGGCTGTACCTCTCTCAACCAGTTTAAGAGTTAAACCAAGTACTGCCTAATTAACTCCATGTAACCTAACTTACCTCCTAAATGTCAACCCATGTCTTGCTATTTTTTAACAACGCTGTTCACCAACATGTGCAATTGCTGATTTATGCTATGTTAACCCCCCTTTTTGTATTTTTTCCCTCTTTCAACACAATTTATACCTAATCCCGATTACTATTAAGTTTTAGTCTGTGTTTTTCCCCCCAAACCTTGCCCGAAATGCTATGAGTATTAGTGGCTTTAGGTATTGTATGTACTAGCTCTGTCTATAAATCCAACATTATGTTTGTAAATCAACTGTATGTACTTTTCCTGAATAAAATGTATTTATTATTTATTTTTTAATCAGTAAGTATTAAAAGAAGGCACCAAGCTGGGAAGGCTATGTAGCACCATTGTGTGTAACAATAAACCAATTTTTTTCTTTTAACAAGTAATGCACTTGTATGGTAAAACAAATCCTGTCAGCTGTAAAAATATTGATGCAGTTATTTAAATGAAAAATATAATGAAAGAAATATTACTGGCTTATTTTTATCCTATCTTTTTGTACTGTACAGTATATCCAAGGAAGTAAAAAATTGAGACATAATGCACAATTTAATGAATGATTAGCATGGATTAGCAGTTCAAAAGAAATATGACTATTACATATCAACAATGATCCATGGTCAACATGGTTTAATAAGGACAATACAGTACTGTATATGTAATAATACAAACTATAATTTAAAATCTTTATTACTGATTTATTTTTATTAAGCTATTAGGTATACACAGCAATGTGCTGCTACCCTATTCTATATGGAATATTACACAGTGTAGATAAAAAACTAGCTTTAAGTTTATCTAATACTCCCATCTCACAGGATGGTTAGATATACTGTACATGGAATCAATTTAGAAAATACCAGCCTCAATACAAAAAACAAATCAACTCTGACTAAACAACTCTTCGCGATTTTCACAAGAGGTAAGCACTGAATCATGGAAACATTATATTATAATTACTCTTACAAGTTTCTACAAGACTCCTCTCAAACAATGTATTTTTAAACATGTTTAGGTATACACAGCAATGTGCTGCTTCCCTATTCTGTATAAAGGACCACACAGTGTAGATCAAAAACCAGCTACAAGCTCATCCAACATCCTCACCTCACAGGATGGCCAGTCATACATGGAATTAGGAGAAAACAAAATACTTAATGCTGATTTATTAGCCTCCACTGGCAAAATCTGGGTGCAGCACAAGAATATCTTCCAATATTCAACCCGTTCTCACACAAGACAGCACATATATGACTTAATGCTTAAAGTCAATATGTTGAATGTGATTTAGTACATATGTGATATATTTCCAGTTACCTTTTTTACCAAGGCCCAAACTCTTCCTCGCGTACCAATTTACGTCTCACAGTACTCACCTATTTGTGCTTGCGGGGGTTGAGTTTTGGCTCTTTGGTCCCGCCTCTCAACTGTCAGTCAACTGGTGTACAGATTCCTGAGCCTACTGGGCTCTATCATATCTACATTTAAAACTGTGAATGGAGTCAGCCTCCACCACATCACTGCTTAATGCATTCCACCCGTTATCCCGTACCCGTCCCGTCCGTACAGTACCCGTCCATCAACGTAGATGGTAGAATAGTCGTGATTGGTTCAATTATAATGAAAATTGCAGTTTTCAGGTCCCACATGGGTTGTGAAATTTACCTACTATTGTCCATGCTCTTAGAATATTAAAAATCAGCTACATCCTATTGAAGGCTCGTAGTTTTGTTTTGAGAAATATTAGTTGTTCTTAGTAAATTATAATAAGCACTATAAATTATTACATAGAATAATAGTGCTTCACCAATCAATATTATATACCATAGTTTGCACTTTAAAAATATTTAAAGAATGTTTTGTAGGAACGCTAACAGAAAACGATGTTATGTTGGAATGTTTATGAGGTAAACTACTGCAAACTTGGGGATCACTTCCACCCACAGGAAGGGTATGGGGTCCAATACCATCCACTGGATGTGTATAGCGTCCACTACCACCGACAGGATGGGTATGAGGCTCACAACCATCCACAGGATAAGTATGGGGTCCAATACCACCCACAGGATGAGTATGGCGTCCGCTATCATCCACAGGATGGGTATGGGGCTCCAACCACTCACAGAATAAGTATGGGGTCCAGTAACACCCACTGGATGTGTATGGCGTCCATTGCCGCCCACAGGATGAGTATAGGGTCCAGTACCGCCCACAGGATTAGTATATAGGGTCCACTGCCGCCCATAGGGTCGGTAAAGGGTCCACTACTGCCCACAGGATGAGTATAGGGTCCAGTATCGCCCACAGGATTAGTATATAGGATCCACTGCCGCCCACAGGGTCGGTAAAGGGTCCACTACCGCCCACAGGGTTGGTAGGGGGTCAACTGCCGCCCACAGGGTCGGTAGGGGGTTCACTACCGCCCACAGGGTCGGTATGGGGTCCACTGCCACCCACAGGGTCGGTATGGAGTCCACTGCCACCCACAGGGTCGGTATGGGGTCCACTACCGCCCACAGGGTCGGTAGGGCGTCCACAGGGTCGGTAGGGCGTCCACAGGGTCGGTAGGGCGTCCACAGGGTCGGTAGGGCGTCCACAGGGTCGGTAGGGCGTCCACAGGGTCGGTAGGGGTCCACTACCGCCCACAGGGTTGGTAGGGGGGGGGTCCACTGCCGCCCACAGGGTCGGTAGGAGGTCCACTGCTGCCCACAGGGTCGGTAGGGGGTCTACTACCGCCCACAGGGTTGGTAGGGGGTCCACTGCCGCCCACAGGGTCGGTAAGTGGTCCACTACCGCCCACAGGGTCGCTATGAAGTCAACTACCGCCCATAATGTTTGTATAGTGTCCACTACCGCCCATAGTGTTATTATGGAGTTCACTACCCCTCATAGTGTCGGTATGGGGTTCCATTACTACCCACAGGGTGTGTCTGGGGTCTATTTTTTCTGTATAGCAGAGGTGGCAATACTCCTTTTCCAATCTCATTTGTTGTTCAATGTAAAATATTTGTTGCTCGACTTGCAACAATTGAAATATATATATATATATATATATATATATATATATATATATATGTCGTACCTAGTAGCCAGAACGTACTTCTCAGCCTACTATGCAAGGCCCGATTTGCCTAATAAGCCAAGTTTTCATGAATTAATTGTTTTTCGACTACCTAACCTACCTAACCTAACCTAACCTAACTTTTTCGGCTACCTAACCAAATCTAACCTATAAAGATAGGTTAGGTTAGGTTAGGTAGGGTTGGTTAGGTTCGGTCATATATCTACGTTAATTTTAACTCCAATAAAAAAAAATTGACCTCATACATAATGAAATGGGTAGCTTTATCATTTCATAAGAAAAAAATTAGAAAAAATATATTAATTCAGGAAAACTTGGCTTATTAGGCAAATCGGGCCTTGAATAGTAGGCCAAAAAGTGAGTTCTGGCTACTAGGTACGACATATATATATATATATATATATATATATATATATATATATATATATATATATAACTGAAAACTCACACCCCAGAAGTGACTCGAACCCATACTCCCAGGAGCAATGCAACTGGTATGTACAAGACGCCTTAATCCACTTGACCATCACGACCGAACATAATGAGGTGATAGCCGAGGCTATTTGAACCACCCCACCGCCAGCACTCAGATAGTAATCTTGGGCATAGCATTTTACCAAATCACCTCATTCTTTGGGGCACACGTGAGGAACACAAATGCGAACAAGCCTGAATGGTCCCCAGGACAATATGCAACTGAAAACTCACCTAACATAATGGATTAAGGAAAATGGAAAACATAATGAGGCTATCACCTCATTATGTCCGGTCGTGATGGTCAAGTGGATTAAGGCGTCTTGTACATACCAGTTGCGTTGCTCCTGGGAGTATGGGTTCGAGTCACTTCTGGGGTGTGAGTTTTCAGTTGCATATTGTCCTGGGGACCATTCAGGCTTGTTCGCATTTGTGTTCCTCACGTGTGCCCCAAAGAATGAGGTGATTTGGTAAAATGCTATGCCCAAGATTACTATCCGAGTGCCGGCGGTGGGGTGGTTCAAATAGCCTCGGCTATCACCTCATTATGTCCGGTCGTGATGGTCAAGTGGATTAAGGCGTCTTGTACATACCAGTTGCGTTGCTCCTGGGAGTATGGGTTCGAGTCACTTCTGGGGTGTGAGTTTTCAGTTGCATATTGTCCTGGGGACCATTCAGGCTTGTTCGCATTTGTGTTCCTCACGTGTGCCCCAAAGAATGAGGTGATTTGAAAAAATGCTATGCCCAAGATTACTATCCGAGTGCCGGCGGTGGGGTGGTTCAAATAGCCTCGGCTATCACCTCATTATGTCCGGTCGTGATGGTCAAGTGGATTAAGGTGTCTTGTACATACCAGTTGCGTTGCTCCTGGGAGTATGGGTTTGAGTCACTTCTGGGGTGTGAGTTTTCAGTTGCATATTGTCCTGGGGACCATTCAGGCTTGTTCGCATATATATATATATATATATATATATATATATATATATATATATATATATATATATATATATATATATATATATATATATATATATATATATATATATATATATATATGGGTACCACCACTGGTTTAATTAAAGGGACCCACATCCTCGAAGAAGAAAATAAATAGTGTTCAGAGAAGACCTTGTGGATTCTCACTGAATACTTTAATCTTTTCCTCTCCTACCACCCCTATTATTTATTTTATTTTTTTTTTATATGATTTTATTGCAATGCTACAGTTTACAGAAAACACACACTTATACAACAATATACCAATCAGTGTTCGAAGACCTCGTCCAGCTCCTCGGGGGTCGGGTGCGTACCTAAGATACAGCACGCATTTCCCCTCTGAACAGCGACACTGAGGCGCTGAAACATAAAACTGGCCGCTCTTGGGTCTCTAGTCTTCCCAATGAGTTCCTCGCCCAGCTCCTTCAGGAACTTAAGTGCACATTTACCCCAGGCGCCCCGCCTCCCTCAGCTGCGCTGTAAGGTAGATAGGTATCAGCCAATGTGGATGCACACGTGTAGTCCCACACGACCTGTTTACCTTCCCTCCACGGCTGCAGGGTGACTCCATCTGGGCGTTTTTGGCTGTTGTCAGGTCTGCACAACTGAGGTTCCCTTTGTGCTGGGCATCCAGCTGAAGCCAAACTTCTCTTGATGATGTCATTGACTGCTTCATGTCTGGCAATCTTTCCCTGTGTCTTACGACAGATGAGACCATGGCTGCCGTATTGGTCTGCCCGTGCATGGCCGCAAATACACCGGTGCTCGGTGGAGATAGGGGCGGCAAGGCGCAGAGCAACACCAATACTTAGGGTCCGATGGTCCAGGCGGGTGCATAAGGCGGAATTAGGGACTGCCAACAGGAAGTCCCCGGCATGGGGCGCTTGCACAGTTAGAAGACGCGCTTTGTCCTTCCTGGAAGCTGCCTCCAGCAATGATGTGGCGATGTTCTCCACTATGGGGCTATCCCATTTGGACTGTTTGCAGTCATTTGGAAAAGTCGGTCGAGGATGAGAGTTGACGAGAGTGTCCCACTGACCGGCTCCTTCCGCGAATTTGGGATCATGAATCCCAATGGAGTCTCTTAGGTGTTCCGGTAGTATTTCCTTAACTAATTCACCTGTTGCACTGGTCGAAGATAAGAATGCTGGCAATGCTAACTGCGTCGCCTTGCGAATACCTATTCCCCCGAGTCTAACTGGGAGCGTTGCTTGGTCCCATTGGTCATCTTGCAGGGAGAGGTTTAACACTTTCACGGTTATTGACCTTAGGAGTGAGTCATATTCTGTTAATTTTGGGCTGTCGAAGGAGGGAGCACAACTTAGGAAATAGGTCAGTCTGGGCAAAGCCAGGCACCTTGTGAGAAGGTACAAAGCATCGTGGGCGTCCAAAGCCCCTATTCTTCCCTCCATCCTCCTCAGGTCGTTCAGCTTTTCTTCGAGGACTACCTCAATGGCGCTCGAGCCCAGAGGTGCCCCTAGCAGCACACTGTCGGTGGGAGCGATCACTTGGGCTCCTGGCAATATGGTTCGCACTGCATCTATGGTTGGTTGGCTAGAAGAGATGATTTCACACTTTAATGGGTTTAGGGTGAGTCCTAACTCCTCTCCCTTAGATTTCACCAGCTGTAGATCTTCTAGCAGGGACTCCTGTGTCCCTGCCAGGGTGCCATCGTCCAGGAACCAGATGTTGAGTTCGCTGGTCAACCTGCTTGTGACCTCTTTAACAGCCATGCAAAAAAGAAAAGGGGCAAGTGGGTCTCCCTGCTGGACACCTTCTGCAGAAACAACTTCATGTTCCCCAAACAGCAGCGTCGATTCCCTACTGTACCCTGCTGAGACGAAGGGGAGTAGAGAAGGAAAGCTTGTTCGAATTGCTTCCAGTACCACATCCCTTTTTACCTGGTTGAAGGCATTTTTAAAGTCTAATTTAATTAATGCCTTATTTTCTGGGAGGTGCTTGATATAGGCTCGTGCTGCATGAGCTGCTGCTTCACAGCCATGGGGAACACCAAAACCTAGTTGATGGGGTCGAAGCATCGTCGCAGCGTCTATGCTAATTTTTCTGACAGCTGCCCTAGCAACAAGGCGCCGAAGTGTGTTACCCACGGCAATGGGTCTGACTCCACCATCTTTCTTCTTGAGGGCACAAAGGGATGCTCCAAAGAAAAATGGTTTAATTGTATCTGGGATCAACCCAGAGAGGCAGTCGTTGACAAACTTCGTGACCTCTGACAATAGTGTCTCGGCAACTTCTCCGAGAACTGGGTTTACCATCTCCTTGAGGTGCTGAGGTCTTACTCCAGTGTATCCCCCTGCCGAGCCTGGCGGAAATGACATGATGGCTTTGTATACCTCTGACGCTTGGAGGAATAGAGGTCCCCGGGATTAACCAATATATATATATATATATATATATATATATATATATATATATATATATATATATATATATATATATATATAAATATATATATATATATATATATATATATATATATATAAATATATATATATATATATATATATATATATATATATATATATATATATATATATATATATATATATATATATATATATGCGGAAAATCCACAGAGAAATGTGAAATGAGGTGAACGTTTCGGCTTTGTTAAAGCCTTTGTCAACACCAGACAAAGGCAACACTTTGCCAACACCATATATATATATATATATATATATATATATATATATATATATATATATATATATATATATATATATATATATATATATATACATATATATATATATATATATATATATATATATATATATATATATATATATATATATATATATATATATATATTGGTGTATACTGGCAGCAGGTTTTCTTTCAAACATGTTTCATTGAATATGACCGCATATACTGTATTTATTATTTTCTGGTTTAGGGCTTCTATCCCTCTAACTATTTTCTTAGCATCAGGGCTTAATTGAAATAGGAGTTCTCCAAAACTCATTTTCGTACTTTTAAGGTGAAGAAAAGAAGTGATTTACCATAGAGTGTATATATATATATATATATATATATATATATATATATATATATATATATATATATATATATATATATATATATATATATATATATATATATATATATATATATATATATATATATATATATATATATATATTAGTATATTTTGGTAGCAGTCTTTCCTGTAGACATATATTATTAAATATGACCGAAAAAGTAAGATTAATAATTCTAACACGAATTTTCTCAATCTTTCGTACATTACGCTTCACTGTTGGAGGTAAATCAAAAATCACTTCTCCAAAATTCATTTTTACTTCTAGTCTGACGCGACACGGGCGCGTTTCGTAAAACTTATTACATTTTCAAAGACTTCACAAATACACAACTGATTAGAACTTACGTATCTCTGCTATTATATCTACATTTGAGTGAGGTGGGAGGGATGATGTGGCATATAGTGATGTGGCATTAACACAAGACAGAACATGAACATTAACACAAGTTCATGAACATGAACTTGAAACCGGCCATATACTGCAGGTATGTTGACGACATTTTTACACAGGTACCTGATGTCAGACATCTGCAGGAGCTGAAGGAGGCATTTGAGCAGAGTTCCGTGCTGCGTTTCACTTACGAGACGGAAAAGGATGGGAAACTGCCTTTTCTAGATGTAACAGTCATGGAAAAGGGCGGAGGTTTCCACACTGCAGTCTACACTAAGGAAACAAACATAGGAATGTGCCTAAATGCCAACAGCGACTGCCCTGACAGGTACAAGAGGAGTGTTGTTAACGCATACGTCGACCGTGCACTCAGCCACAGCTCAGAATGGAAGCAAGTCGACGAAGAACTCTGTAGGGTAAGGCAGGTTCTAGTCAATAACGGCTTCTCCAATGGTTTCATCGAAGACATCATAAGAAGGAAAGTGAAAAGCCATGCAACCTCTGAAGAGACAACTAACACAACACCTATACCCCCTATTAGACTATTTTACAGGAACTTCTTTTCCACAGCTCATAAAACGGAGGAAAGGGTCCTGAAAGATATTGTTAATAGAAACGTTATCCCTACAGACAAAAATCAGAGGATACAACTGACGATTTACTATAAAACCAGAAAAACGGCCAGCCTACTCATGAGAAACTCTCCAGACACAAAACAGAACGCTTTAAAAGAGACTAACGTCGTCTATGCCTTCAAATGCCCACTTGGGGACTGTAAGCTCCAAAAAACCCAGTATATAGGCAAGACAACAACATCTCTTTCTAGGCGTTTAACGATGCATAAGCAACAGGGCTCCATTAAGGAACATATAATCTCTTCCCATAACCAAACCATCGCCAGAGAAATCCTAGTAAACAACACAGAAATCATCGATAGATACAGCGATAGCAGGCGGCTTGACGTTTGCGAGGCACTACACATCAAGAAGTCAACACCAGCAATCAACAGCCAATTATTACACAACTATATTCTACCCACCTCAAGACTCCGCTCCAATATAGAAGCATCAAGAAATATGGACCAATAGGCTTTCTACAAACACTTCTATTCAATACCCATTGTTTCTGTTCTGTCTTGTGTTGATACTTTTAATACCCTATTAATATCCCCTCATGTTCTGTCTTGTGTTAATGCCACATCACTATATGCCACATCATCCCTCTCACCTCACTCAAATGTAGATATAATAGCAGAGATACGTAAGTTCTAATCAGTTGTGTATTTGTGAAGTCTTTGAAAATGTAATAAGTTTTACGAAACGCGCCCGTGTCGCGTCAGACTAGAAATAAAAATGAATTTTGGAGAAGTGATTTTTGATTTACCTCCAACAGTGAAGCGTAATGTACGAAAGATTGAGAAAATTCGTGTTAGAATTATTAATCTTACTTTTTCGGTCATATTTAATACTATATATATATATATATATATATATATATATATATATATATATATATATATATATATATATATATATATATATATATATATATATATATATATATATATATATATATATATATATATATATATATATATTGGTGTATACTGGCAGCAGGTTTTCTTTCAAACATGTTTCATTGAATATGACCGCATATACTGTATTTATTATTTTCTGGTTTAGGGCTTCTATCCCTCTAACTATTTTCTTAGCATCAGGGCTTAATTGAAATAGGAGTTCTCCAAAACTCATTTTCGTACTTTTAAGGTGAAGAAAAGAAGTGATTTACCATAGAGTGTATTACACTTATTTATATAATTTGCACAACGTTTCGAACCTCCATGGTTCATTCTCAAGTGAACAGATCTTACAATACTAGTTGATTTTATACCCGCACCGGGTCAGGTGATAATACAATAAAGGTAAAAACATCGGGGGATACATAAGGGATAAATGTGAGGTGAAACATAGAGGCTGCAGAAGGCTTATTGGCCCATACGAGGCAGCTCCTATCTAAACACAAAGATCAATCCAGTGTAATTGGCCTATTATGTTGTACATTGTCTTCTGTGTTGGCATCGATATGTTCTTGTCTTGTCCTTACTCTCAGGGTGGGTAGAGTACTCTACCCACCCTGAGTACAAATAAAGCTTATAATTGTATATGTTATCAAAAAGGCAGAGCTTAGTTTAGTTCATTTATTATGCACCTCATACCCATCCTATGAGCGATATTGGAGTGTTACAGAGGCACATAATGGGGTCAGGGACTGAGCCCCACAATTCATATAGCCAAGCAAGTTATAATCTTGATAAGCTAGTTACAAAAGTCAATGCACATTGTCACATCAACAATGGGCTCGAGACCGACCACAAGTACAGTTTATAATTTAAGCAACTGACATATATGGAGGGCTAGTGTCACAATTGATATGTTTATCCTACACATAACCCCCTCTCCCCCATCGAATGGGCAGCGGTGGATAGGTTACAATCAAGTCGTTTTTTGCGTTTTATTCAGAGATTAGATCTTATTGGGTGAGGAAAGATATTCATATTTTAAAGAAGGCTTCTTGGCTGATGCTCTCCATTGATGAAAAATATACAACGTTTTGAAAATCAATGTTAGTTTGATCTAGATATTGTAATTAACGAGAGTATTTATGTCATCAGAAAGGTAGAAATATAGGCTACATTTAAAATACTTTGTCATAAATATAACTGAAGTGAAAACGAAGATATATGCGTTTTGATAGTTACTTGATGGCTAGCTCTGAGAGTGTGAAGCCCTGCACACCAGCCAATAAATTGTATAATTAGTTTCCATATATTTTAATTAATCTTAACAATCTATATATCAGAAGAAAGGAAGATGTAGCCGTTAATGTGACAACATTTAAAAATATATATCTCTTAAGTTAAATAAATAATACCACCTTATCGCCGGTGTCCGGACACATGAAAACTACCTAGGTATCAGTATCCAGCCAGGCGGGGATCACAGGCTGCACAATACTGATAAATTATGTAATGCACTACTTGTGGTCGATCTCGAACCTATTTATGATGTGACGACGTTTCTAACTAGCTCATCAAGATTGTAACTTGCTTAGCTAAATGAATTGTGGGGTTCGGTCCATTCATTTTCTTTATTTATTATGCACCCCATAATACAAATCCCGTTGGCGGTGGTGTAAAGGATTACAGAGGCACATAATCGGTTCAGGAACTGAACCCTCTAGTTCGTTTAGCTAAGCAAATAACAATCTTTTGACGCTAGTTACAAAATTATTAATGTACACATACTTATGCATACATGTACATATTCATACGTATACATATATACATACACATACATATTTAATCACCCACACAAATACACACATCAGTAATCTTTTGTGTCACAAGTGATTCAACAAGAGGCTCACAACAGTCACTATACAAGGCACTTTACATCTATGAGGAGTCGCACAGTTACTAGTCTTTGCTCCACACCCACCCAACTGGGCGGCAGCTTTACAGTTACCTGGTGTTATTCTTCAGTTTTTTTTAGTTTAGTTCATTTATTATGCACCCTATACCCATCTTGTGGGCGGTAGTGGAAAGGGTTACAGAGGCACATAATGGGCTCAGGGACTGAACCCCACAATTCATTTAGCTAAGCAAGTTACAATCTTGATGAGCTAGTTACAAAATTAAATATAAGTCGTCACATCAACATTGGGTTCGAGATCGACCTCAAGTACAGGTTCTAAATTAAGTAACTGACATATGTGGAGAGCTAGTGTCAAAATTTATGTTTGTCCTGCACACCGCCCCCCATCCAGTGGGCAGCGGTGGATAGGTTACAATCACTTAGTTACTACCTACAGTTAGCAAACTGGGGATATTTGGCTAAAATTTCTGGTAGCAGATCATTTTGAATGAAATATTGACACATCGCTGGAACATTGGTTATAGAATTGTCTCTAAATTCACGTATCTTTTCGCACTCCATCACATAGTGACGCAGGGTGTGCGAATAATTTTGTTGACACAGTTTACATTTGGTCAGGTCTACATCAGCAGATAATGAGAATTCCCAGAGATACTTGTAACCGAGTCTAAGCCGAGCAGTAGTAACATCTAGAAGTCTGCTGATTTTATTGGATGATCCATAGATGTGTGGCTCCTCATGCATGATAGTATGATGATAGATGGAATTACTGGTGTCAATTTCACTTTGCCTCAGATCTACAAGATCTTGTTGAAGTTCTCGGTGTACTGCTGCTCTCAGATTGCTCACTGACAATCCAAGGTTACACTCAACGGCTCCTTTAAAGGCAGATTCTTTGGCTAACTTATCAGCTCTATCATGCATTCGGAGGCCAACATGAGATGGAGACCACATAAAATGGACTCTGTTAACATCCTTAATAATTTTGTTGTATTTGTGTCTAGCTTCGGACACGAGCATGTTACAGTCATGTCTTAAAGAAATGAGAGCATTTAAGGATGATAAGGAGTCACTTACAATTAATGTATCAAGTTTGGAGACTTGTACACATTTCAGTGCAAGGATCAAGGCAAATAGTTCGGTCTGAAGGGTAGAGGCCCAATTGTTTATACGGACTCCCCACTCAAAGTACAAGCCATCGCCCATTGTCAGAACAACTCCACTTCCAGCTGCACCCGTGGTGCGGTGTAGGGAACCATCAGTGTATATGATTTGAGAGAGAGAATGCTCTGTGGACAGAGCATCAATATGGCTTAAGGCGTTGAGCTTTGCCTCAAGACGAAGCTTGGACTGATCTCTAATTTGCTTCTTGGGTGGAAAGGGAGGGATTAAAACTGGAAAGGGTGTAACCTCCCACGGTGCAGGAAAGTGCCGTTGTTGTTTTTCTTGGTACAAATCATGAACCTGATACATTCTGAGTTGAGTTCCAGTTTTAGTTATCCATTTGGAACAATGCTGATCTTCAATAAAGAAATTCTGGAGGGCTTCTGTGCAAGGATTAGGATGAGATACCCTAAGCATTTTTATACCAATTTGACAGTTAATTTCAGTAACACGATCAACAACGCTCAGAATATTAAGTTCCTTTCTCATATTAAGTATCTTTGTGGTACGAGGGCACCCAAGGATTATCCTCAAGGCTTCGTTCTGCAATTTTTCAAGCCCTCCAAGCTTTCTTTGAGGCATCAACACAAGCAGGGGTGCAGCATAATCCACTAAAGATCTGATGTATGCAAGGTACATCATTTTGACAATTCTGACATTGGCACCATAGCCTGAGTGATAACCTGCAACAGCCTTGAGAGCTCGGAGCCTCTCTTTATACTGACGACAGAGTCTGAATACAACAGGACCATACAGTGGCACCTCAAGGCCAAGGTATTTGAATCTGTTTACATAGTCAAGCTGGGAGCCATCAGACAGTTGCATCTTGCGAACAGCTCCTCCCTGCCAGGATGGGCGCCGATTTAGTATCTTTGTTTTCTCTGCTGAGATAATTAAACCTAGGTCCTGACATGAGTCTAATACTGAGTTTAGAGTGTTCTGCGTGTTAGCATACCCAGTGGTGTGTATCATTATATCATCAGCATGATGATCAGATGCCATATCTGGCACTATTGACGAGGCGCACACGGTGTGGGAGACGTTGAAACCGAGACATAGATCAAGAATACCTCCGTAGATATTCGTCGGTTCAAGGTCACCCACAACCTGTGCATCATCGTGACTATCTAATTGTGACACCAGTTTGTTGCCGTTACGATTACTGAACTGCGAATTACCAATATTCCTATGCCTAGCGTTATAATCACCTATAATGATGGTAGGCTCAGTCTGAATACAGATAGGAAGGTCAGCATAATTAAAGTTACAAGGAGTTGATTATTTAGTACATAGTTGTTTTTCTCTTAAACTGGATGATAGAGGGGGAGTCTTTAACGTGATTGGGAATACATACATACACACATACATACATACATACATACATACATACATACATACATACATACATACATACATACATACATACATACATACATACATACATACATACATACATACATACATACATACATACATTGATACATACATACATACATATATACATACATACATACATACATACATACATACATACATACATACATACATACATACATACATACATACATACATACATACATACATACATGCATGCGTACATACATACATACATCCATCCATGCATACATACATGCATACATACATGCATACATGCATACATACATACATACATACATACATACATACATACATACATACATACATACATACATACATACATACATACATACATACATACATACATACATACATACATACAAACATACACACATACATGCAAACATACATACATACACGTCCAGTCAGCATATAGCTATTTCGGGACAAAATCCAATACAGTTTAGATTGGTGAGACGCCACTGTGATGAGGAGTTTAAATATCACAGGAACTGTAGGTTAATGTGTGACATAGGTGAGGTTAGATGAGGCATCTACAAGCATCAGCTGGAGGCTGATGGAGTGTTGTTGAGGCTGCTGGTACTATGTCCAGATGTTCGAGGGTGGATTTGACTCTCCCACCCTCCATCCCCCCCCCCCCCCCCACATTGACCGCAGTACGTCTAAGGTTACTTTCCACTCTCGCTTACCAAGGGTATAACCCCCCCCCCCCAACACACACACACATGCATCAGATTCTTAGCTTACAATATTTATGATTTACCAATTTATGTTACTACACTGACTCTCAACTTCACAATATTGTATAAACTTTGATGAACCGCTAGTCTAAGGGTCATCCAATAATGTTAGCAGACTTCTAGATGTTACCACTGCTAGGTTTAGGCTCGGCTACAAGTACCTCTGGGAGTTTGTAACATCTGATGATGTAGATTTGACTAAATGTAAACTCTGTCCGCAGAACTATTCGCATACTTTGCGTCATTATATAATGGAAAGTGAAAAAATCGCGGAATTTAAAGATAACAACATCAATAGTGTCCATGAAATGTGTAAGTACTTCATTCATAATGATGTGCTGCCCGAAATCTTAGTGAAGTATCCAAAATTTGCTTACTGTAGGTAATGCATGCACATGACTGTAAAGCTGCCGCCCAGTTTGGTGGGTATGGAGCACATGACTGTAAAGCTGCCGCCCAGTTGGGTGGGGAGCACATGACTGTAAAGCTGCCGCCCAGTTGGGTAGGTGTGGAGCACATGACTGTAAAGCTGCCGCCCAGTTGGGTGGGTGTGGAGCACATGACTGTAAAGCTGCCGCCCAGTTGGGTGGGTGTGGAGCACATGACTGTAAAGCTGCCGCCCAGTTGGGTAGGTGTGGAGCACATGACTGTAAAGCTGCCGCCCAGTTGGGTGGGTGTGGAGCACATGACTGTAAAGCTGCCGCCCAGTTGGGTGGGTGTGGAGCACATGACTGTAAAGCTGCCGCCCAGTTGGGTGGGTGTGGAGTAAGACTAGTAACTGTGCAACTCCTCATAGATGTAAAGTGCTTTGTATAGTGACTGTTATGAGCCTCTTGTTGAATTACTTGTGACACAAAAGATTACTGATGTGTGGGTGATTAAATATGTATGTGTATGTATATATGTATACGTATGAATATGTACATGTATGCATAAGTATGTGTACATTAATAATTTTGTAACTAGCGTCAAAAGATTGTTATTTGCTTAGCTAAACGAACTAGAGGGTTCAGTTCCTGAACCGATTATGTGCCTCTGTAATCCTTTACACCACCGCCCACGGGATGTGTATTATGGGGTGCATAATAAAGAAAGAAAATGAATGGACCGAACCCCACAATTCATTTAGCTAAGCAAGTTACAATCTTGATGAGCTAGTTACAAAATTCACTATAAGTCGTCACATCATAAATAGGTTCGAGATCGACCACAAGTAGTGCATTACATAATTTATCAGTATTGTGCAGCCTGTGATCCCCGCCTGGCTGGATACTGATACCTAGGTAATTTTCATGTGTCCGGACACCAGCGATAAGGTGGTATTATTTATTTAACTTAAGAGATATATATTTTTAAATGTTGTCACATTAACGGCTACATCTTCCTTTCTTCTGATATATAGATTTTTAAGATTAATTAAAATATATGGAAACTAATTATACAATTTATTGGCTGGTGTGCAGGGCTTCACACTCTCAGAGCTAGCCATCATGTAACTATCAAAACGCATATATCTTCGTTTTCACTTCAGCTATATTTATGACAAAGGATTTTGAATGTAGCCTATATTTCTACCTTTCTGATGACATAAATGCTTTCGGTAATTACAATATCTAGATCAGGGGTGGGCAACCTCTTGCACGCGTGCCAAACTTGGCACGCCGACGACTTTCTCTGGCACGCAAGAGCATAGGTTACCCTAAGCACAGATGTTGTTTGGTGTTGTTTCTGGAATTATGTAAAATAAAGAAAACCCTCTAATTTTCATAAAAGAAAAAAAATCCTCTAAAGATTTTTATTATGTTCATTGTCATGTCACACTTACCTCAAACATTGGCTTATTAAACTTATTGATTGGTATTAGAATAAACGTACGTATACTTGACTACAAAGTTTGTGTGTGCTATAATATTAACAGGAAATAAATAATTCTTTAAATACTCGCATTTCAGTAGAAGTAGGCTAATTCATTTCTCATCACTGCACTTCACAACGACAACACAATGCGTTATCATTGCTATTCATTGGAGTTACTCATCATATACTATTTTGACTTACTTTTGATTTTGACTTCCTTATCTTCCATGCATATCAATATATTACTTATTTTAATTTCATGCCCTTTACAGATTGTACAGAATGTCACCACCACCAGCTAAGAAACGATGTCAGTCAAATGAAGAGGATATTAGAGAATTTAAGGAATACTGGACTGAAAAGTTTGGCATGATTAAGAAGGATGATAAAGCTGTATGCATTTTCTGTTCTGACACAGTTGTTTGTAGAACTTCTTCTGTAAAGAGACATTTTGAAAATGTTCATAAGAACTTAAGCCATAAAACTGAGGAGGAACAAAGAGAATTAATTTCTCGTGAACTGAGCAAGACAAAAACACAAGCTGAAACTTTTATGAATTATATTTCAGGTAGGCCCAGTTCCAACTTAGTTGCTGCTGGTTTTGAAGTTTCAAAAGTTATTGCCCAACACGGAAAGCCTCTCTGTGATGGGGAGTATATTAAAGAAGCTTGGCTAGAATGTGCACCATTTGTTTTTGACAACTTTTCAGAAAACAAAAAGATTATTCAGCGCATTAAAGATTTGCCTGTGAGTAGGAAAACAGTTAAGGATAAGATACTTAAGTTGGAAAGAAATACAGCTGAACAATTGATAAAAGATTTGTCTTCATGCAAGTTTTTTTTCTATTTGTGTTGATGAAAGTACAGACATTACATCATCAGCTAGGCTAGCCATATATTCTAGATTTTGTAGATTTTTTTGGTGGTGGTGACATTCTGTACAATCTGTAAAGGGCATGAAATTAAAATAAGTAATATATTGATATGCATGGAAGATAAGGAAGATCAAAAGTAAGTCAAAATAGTATATGAAGTATGTGAAGAGATGGTTGCTTTTGCATCACTTCCTGAGCGTACTACCGGGGCTGAAATATGTAAAACAGTTGTGGACGAATTCTCTACTCGGCAAATTGACATTTCAAAAGTAGTATCCGTCACAACAGATGGTGCCCCAAACATGACTGGTGAGAAGGCAGGATTTGTAAATCTGTTTGCAAAAAGTGTTGGTCATCCACTGATTGGCTTCCATTGCATCATACATGAGGAGGCTTTATGTGCAAAAGCTGCCCTAAAGGAACTACAAGAAGTGATGCAAACAGTTACCAAGGTTGTTAATTACATTTGTGGTCGGCCTTTAAATAAAAGACAATTTCAAACTCTACTGTATGAGGTAGAATTTGTGTATAAAGGACTGAATATGTACAACCATGTTCGTTGGCTTTGCAGAGGCTTGGTTCTGAAACGATTTATTAAATGCTTAGATGAGATAAAGTTCTATTTGAACGACCAACAAGTGTCATACCAGGAATTTTCTGACATCGTGTGGGTTTGTAAACTGATGTTTTTTGCAGATTTTTGTGAACATTTAAATGAATTGAATATTAAGTTACAGGGCTCCGGTAAGACACTTGATGTTATGTTTTGGTACATAAAAGCTTTTGAAATGAAGCTTAAAGTTTTTAAGAGGGATGTAGATAATGAGAGATTTAGATACTTTCCAAACCTAAAGAGGTACATCAGTGATCTAAAAGATGACAGAACAGACTACAAATGTCTTCGAAAGCTGTTTGTAAACATTATCGAGTCAACAGTTTGGCAGTTCTCTACAAGATTTGCCAAATTCAGAGAACTGGAAGACACAGTAAAGTTCATCAAGTTTCCAGACAGCATCAAAATGGATGAACTAAACTTGAAAATGTTTTCATGGATAGACATGGATGATTTTGAAATGCAGTTGATTGAATTTCAGAGTAGCTCAATTTGGAAGCAGAAATTTGTTGACCTTAGAGTTGACATGGAAAATATTGAAAGAGAGAGATTAGAGATGAAAGTAACAAAGAGAAATGCAGAAAACGAAGTATTAAGGACTTGGAATACTATTCCAGAAAATTATGTTTGTTTAAAAAACCTTGCAACAGCATTGCTAACCATGTTTTCGTCTACATATGCTTGCGAATCTTTGTTTTCAATTATGAACTTTGTTAAGTCTCGTAACAGGAGTAGCATGACAGATGAAACTAGCGTTGCATGCATATCTCTCAATGTTACTAAATATAAACCCGATGTAAAATCTCTGTCATCAGTTATGCAGCAGCAGAAGTCTCACTGACAGTATATAAAAGGAGTCAACAAGTTTTTTATCTGTTGTATTCTATTAAAGTCACAAAAGCTTAAAGGCTGTTGAAATGTACTTCTGAAGGCTAAATAAAAAAAAAATCTATTTTTTTTATACTATGTTTTACTGCACTGAGGTAATTTATTATTTTATCGTTTAAAAAGTTTTTAAGAGATACCAAATATGTTCTAAAAAAATGGTTAGAACGTGGAAAAAGTTTGTGTCAGAGACTTGGCTGATTTTGGCACGCACTCTCAAAAAGGTTGCCCCCCCCCCCCCCCACTGATCTAGATCAAACTAACATTGACTTTCAAAAGGTTGTATATTTTCAATCAATGGAAAGCATCAGCCAAGAAGCCTTCTTTAAAATATGAATATCTTTCCTCACCCAATAAGATCTAATCTCTGAATAAAACGCAAAAAACGACTTGATTGTAACCTATCCACCACTGCCCATTCGATGGGGGAGAGGGGGTTATGTGTAGGATAAACATATCAATTGTGACACTAGCCCTCCATATATGTCAGTTGCTTAAATTATAAACTGTACTTGTGGTCGGTCTCAAGCCCATTGTTGATGTGACAATGTGCATTGACTTTTGTAACTAGCTTATCAAGATTATAACTTGCTTGGCTGTATGAATTGTGGGGCTCAGTCCCTGACCCCATTATATGCCTCTGTAACACTCCACTATCGCTCATAGGATGGGTATGGGGTGCATAATAAATGAACTAAACTAAGCTCTGCCTTTTTGATAACATATACAATTATAAGCTTTATTTGTGAATCTCAATTAATTAAACAATATATCACAGAGCCTGTAGGGTTCGGTGAGATGAGCAAAGAGACATGGGAGATTTTATATAAGTACAGTACATGGTAGTTTAAGTAGCGAACGCATGTCAACGAATAACGAGTATATATAACAAAACTATTGTCCTATGAAGTCGATTTAACTTCCAAACATATATTTTTTTATAAATGTTAAATGTTTTCTGGCTAGTTATGTTAGATTTTATTAAAAATATGTATTCTACTTGTTAACATTATAATTTAAATTTGTGCAGAGAAGTGCGACAACTAGATATGCCAACAAACACTTTCCAAACAGCGATATATCTTGGATAAGTCGCTCCACAACATTGAGGCTTGGACCGTGGACTTCCTTTGATGCTACTTATTTACTTATTTCATAATGAAATTATATTAGTTTGGAGTAAATATATGTTTTCTCATGTTCTGCATTCAGCACCCACATTATAGTGAGTAAATATACCATATTACTTTATTACTTAAATAATGTTAGGAGGGTTTGAGTAGCTTTGGGTCTTTAGTGGACAGAATCTCCAATAGATGAGGCGAGAGTCGCCCCCGTCTCTCTCGCCCGAGCAAGAGTCGAAACTTAATTTAAAATTGATATATCTTTGTTCTCGAACATGATATATTTCATTTGGTGCAATCATAATAATGTTCATATCTCGGTCTTTCTGGAGGCATATAAGATTTTAGGCTTTATTAGCATATCTTTGTTAATTATACAATATATCGGCAAGTGCGTAGGCGTCTGCACTCCATGCCCAACAAGCTACTGAGCGCTACTATAAAAAGATATGTATCTTCACTTGAGCTATAAATATGTATATTGTAATGTATTTAAAATTAAGCTCTTATTTCTATCTTGCTTAAGACATATAAAACATTTGTGTTTATTAACGAATTCACGTGAAATAAACATTGTTCTGAGAGAGTTGCTCAGTCGATCAATCTGTCCGGGGTCAAAGCTCGGCTATTATAAAAGTACATGTATCTTCGCTTTAAATTTAAATATTCCCATGGTAAGGTATTTAGAATGAAGCTTATATTTATATCTTTCTTGTGACATATAAAGCTCTTACGTTTATTAAGGAATCTGTGTGAAATAGGCATGGTGCTGAGATGAATGCTGCGGTTTTCGAGCTCGACGAGCAATGAAAACTGCCCCCTTTATAAAACTACATATATCTTCGGTTTTACTTAAAATCTTTGTTTGGCAGAGGTTTAACATATAGATCACAATTTTGTGTTTCTTCTGACTAATAAATAATTTTGGTTTAATAAGTCATCAAGATGTTTTCAACAATATTTCACATGTATTTCATGTGAACAATGTATTTCAACAATACAATACAACAAATACACACATTGGTACATTATTGCAAAGGCACTATGATATATATATATATATATATATATATATATATATATATATATATATATATATATATATATATATATATATAAATATATATATATATATATATATATATATATATATATATATATATATATATATATATATATATATATATTATTAAATATGACCGAAAAAATAAGATTAATAATTCTAACACGAATTTTCTCAATCTTTCGTACATTACGCTTCACTGTTGGAGGTAAATCAAAAATCACTTCTCCAAAATTCATTTTTATTTCTAGTCTGACGCGACACGGGCGCGTTTCGTAAAACTCATTACATTTTCAAAGACTTCACAAATACACAACTGATTAGAACTTACGTCTCTCTGATATTATATCTTCATTTGAGTGAGGTGGGAAGGGTGATGTGGCATTAACACAAGACAGAACAGGAGGGGATATTAATAGGGTATTAAAAGTATCAACACAAGACAGAACAGAAACAATGGGTATTGAATAGAAGTGTTTGTAGAAAGCCTATTGGTCCATATTTCTTGATGCTTCTATATTGGAGCGGAGTCTTGAGGTGGGTACAATATAGTTGTGCAATAATTGGCTGTTGATTGCTGGTGTTGACTTCTTGATGTGTAGTGCCTCGCAAACGTCAAGCCGCCTGCTATCGCTGTATCTATCGATGATTTCTGTGTTGTTTACTAGGATTTCTCTGGCGATGGTTTGGTTATGGGAAGAGATTATATGTTCCTTAATGGAGCCCTGTTGCTTATGCATCGTTAAACGCCTAGAAAGAGATGTTGTTGTCTTGCCTATATACTGGGTTTTTTGGAGCTTACAGTCCCCAAGTGGGCATTTGAAGGCATAGACGACGTTAGTCTCTTTTAAAGCGTTCTGTTTTGTGTCTGGAGAGTTTCTCATGAGTAGGCTGGCCGTTTTTCTGGTTTTATAGTAAATCGTCAGTTGTATCCTCTGATTTTTGTCTGTAGGGATAACGTTTCTATTAACAATATCTTTCAGGACCCTTTCCTCCGTTTTATGAGCTGTGGAAAAGAAGTTCCTGTAAAATAGTCTAATAGGGGGTATAGGTGTTGTGTTAGTTGTCTCTTCAGAGGTTGCATGGCTTTTCACTTTCCTTCTTATGATGTCTTCGATGAAACCATTGGAGAAGCCGTTATTGACTAGGACCTGCCTTACCCTACAGAGTTCTTCGTCGACTTGCTTCCATTCTGAGCTGTGGCTGAGAGCACGGTCGACGTATGCGTTAACAACACTCCTCTTGTACCTGTCGGGGCAGTCGCTGTTGGCATTTAGGCACATTCCTATGTTTGTTTCCTTAGTGTAGACTGCAGTGTGGAAACCTCCGCCCTTTCCCATGACTGTTACATCTAGAAAAGGCAGCTTCCCATCCTTTTCCGTCTCGTAAGTGAAACGCAGCACGGAACTCTGCTCAAATGCCTCCTTCAGCTCCTGCAGATGTCTGACATCAGGTACCTGTGTAAAAATGTCGTCAACATACCTGCAGTATATGGCCGGTTTCAAGTTCATGTCGACTAAGACTTTTTGCTCGATGGTACCCATGTAGAAGTTTGCAAACAGGACACCTAGGGGAGAACCCATGGCGACCCCATCTACTTGCTTATACATGTGCCCATCCGGGCTCAAGAAGGGTGCCTCTTTAGTACAAGCTTGGAGTAGTTTCCTCAGAATACTTTCTGGCATGTCAAGAGGAGTACAGGCTGGATCACGATACACTCTGTCGGCTATCATTCCGATTGTCTCGTCCACAGGTATGTTGACGACATTTTTACACAGGTACCTGATGTCAGACATCTGCAGGAGCTGAAGGAGGCATTTGAGCAGAGTTCCGTGCTGCGTTTCACTTACGAGACGGAAAAGGATGGGAAGCTGCCTTTTCTAGATGTAACAGTCATGGAAAAGGGCGGAGGTTTCCACACTGCAGTCTACACTAAGGAAACAAACATAGGAATGTGCCTAAATGCCAACAGCGACTGCCCCGACAGGTACAAGAGGAGTGTTGTTAACGCATACGTCGACCGTGCTCTCAGCCACAGCTCAGAATGGAAGCAAGTCGACGAAGAACTCTGTAGGGTAAGGCAGGTCCTAGTCAATAACGGCTTCTCCAATGGTTTCATCGAAGACATCATAAGAAGGAAAGTGAAAAGCCATGCAACCTCTGAAGAGACAACTAACACAACACCTATACCCCCTATTAGACTATTTTACAGGAACTTCTTTTCCACAGCTCATAAAACGGAGGAAAGGGTCCTGAAAGATATTGTTAATAGAAACGTTATCCCTACAGACAAAAATCAGAGGATACAACTGACGATTTACTATAAAACCAGAAAAACGGCCAGCCTACTCATGAGAAACTCTCCAGACACAAAACAGAACGCTTTAAAAGAGACTAACGTCGTCTATGCCTTCAAATGCCCACTTGGGGACTGTAAGCTCCAAAAAACCCAGTATATAGGCAAGACAACAACATCTCTTTCTAGGCGTTTAACGATGCATAAGCAACAGGGCTCCATTAAGGAACATATAATCTCTTCCCATAACCAAACCATCGCCAGAGAAATCCTAGTAAACAACACAGAAATCATCGATAGATACAGCGATAGCAGGCGGCTTGACGTTTGCGAGGCACTACACATCAAGAAGTCAACACCAGCAATCAACAGCCAATTATTGCACAACTATATTCTACCCACCTCAAGACTCCGCTCCAATATAGAAGCATCAAGAAATATGGACCAATAGGCTTTCTACAAACACTTCTATTCAATACCCATTGTTTCTGTTCTGTCTTGTGTTGATACTTTTAATACCCTATTAATATCCCCTCCTGTTCTGTCTTGTGTTAATGCCACATCACCCTTCCCACCTCACTCAAATGTAGATATAATATCAGAGAGACGTAAGTTCTAATCAGTTGTGTATTTGTGAAGTCTTTGAAAATGTAATAAGTTTTACGAAACGCGCCCGTGTCGCGTCAGACTAGAAATAAAAATGAATTTTGGAGAAGTGATTTTTGATTTACCTCCAACAGTGAAGCGTAATGTACGAAAGATTGAGAAAATTCGTGTTAGAATTATTAATCTTACTTTTTCGGTCATATTTAATAATATATGTCTACAGGAAAGACTGCTACCAAAATATACTAATATATATATATATATATATATATATATATATATATATATATATATATATATATATATATATATATATATATATATATATATATATATACACGTGAAAGCGGTGGTGCTGCTTCTTTCAGGGAATCGCAGAAAATTATTAAATACAGAGGTCTAGCACACTGCTACAGCTTTGTTCCGATCGGCTTGGAGACCCTCGGTTCGTGGGGAAAATGTGCATTGAAGTTCCTGAAGGAATTGGGGGACAAATTGATCAGCGCTACAAAAGACCAGAGAGCAAAACGTTTATTGTTCCAGCGCCTCAGTGTTGCGATTCAGAGGGGAAATGCCTGTTGCGTCTTGGGCACTAGTCCAACTTCAGAGGAATTCGAAGAAGTGTTTGACTTGCAACAATGATCGAACCCGTCTGTGACATTCATCAATGTTTCCCATTGTTGTGTTTTTCAAGAGATCCATAACCTTTAAGCACCTTTTTGCATTATTATTTTTGTATCAACCCATGTATATCTTGTAACCATCAAATGCATAATAAAGCACAAAAAATATTTATGGAAGGGGGTGGTAGGAGAAAAGCACACAGAAACTGTATTGGAGGGGATCTAAACATTCCCTCTAATGCATTATGCGTGGTTTCCTCCGAGGCTATGGGTCCCCCTTCTTCCAGCTAGAGGTGGTACTCTAATTTATTAAATATATATATATATATATATATATATATATATATATATATATATATATATATATATATATTTATATATATATATATATATATATATATATATATATATATATATATATATATATATATATATATATATATATATTTATATATATATATATATATATATATATATATATATATATATATATATATATATATATATATATATATATATATATATATATATATATACATAAATTGTTGCAAGTCGAGCAACAAATATTTTACATTGAACAACAACTGAGATTGAAAAAGCAGTATTGCCACCTCTGCTATACAGAAAAAAATAGACCCCAAACACACCCTGTGGGTAGTAATGGACCCCCATACCGACCCCATGAGGGGTAGTGGACCCCATAATAACACTATGGGCGGTAGTGGACACTATTCAAACACTATGGGCTGTAGTTGACTTCATAGCGACCCTGTGGGCGGTAGTGGCCCCGCTGCCGACCCTGTGGGCGGCAGTGGATCCCCTACCGACCCTGTGGGCGGCATTGGACCCCCCTACCAACCCTGTGGGCGGCAGTTGACCCTCTACCAACCCTGTGGGCGGTAGTGGACCCTATATACTAATCCTGTGGGCGATACTGGACCCTATACTCATCCTGTGGGCGGCAATGGACGCCATACACATCCAGTGGGTGTTATTGGACCCCATACTTATTCTGTGGGTGGTTGGAGCCCCATACCCATCCTGTGGGTGATAGTGGACGCTATAATCATCCTGTGGGTGGTATTGGACCCCATACCCATCCCATGGGTGGTTGTGAGCCCCATACCATCCTGTCGGTGGTAGTGGACGCCATACACATCCAGTGGATGGTATTGGACCCCCATACCCTTCCTGTGGGTGGAAGTGATCCCCAAATTTGCAGTAGTTTACCCCATAAACATTCCAACATAACATCGTTTTCTGTTAGCGTTCCTACAAAACATTCTTTAAAGATTTTAAAGCAAAAACTATGGTATATAATATTGATTGGTGAAGCACTGTTATTCTATGTAATAATTTATAGTGTTTATTATAATTTACTAAGAACAACTAATATTTCTCAAAACAAAACTACGAGCCTTCAATAGGATGTAGCTGATTTGTAATATTCTAAGAGCATGGACAATAGTAGGTAAATTTCACAACCCATGTGGGACCTGAAAACTACAATTTTCATTATAATAATAATAATAATTTTTATTTAGGTAAGGTACATACATAAAGAGATTTTACAAAGTTTGTTGGCTTTATAGATAGAGCTAGTACATACAATGCCTAAAGCCACTATTACGCAAAGCGTTTCGGGCAGGAAAAACATTAATGACTAAAGCTTAAAACTAATGGGTAAAAAAGAATAGGATGTGTTGAGTACAAATAAAAATAGAGGTAAAAGAGGGGGGAACATTGTTGAAAAAGCAGCACAAATACAATTACAAATTATTACAGAAAATTACATTCAAACAGCGTTGATTTGAAAAAAAAAAAAAACATACATGGGTTGACAACAGAGGGGTAAGGTAGGTTACAGGGAATTTATTAGGTATAGCTTCGTTTTTAACTTAAACTGGTTGAGAGAGGTACAGTCTTTAACATGGTTGGGAAGGTCATTCCACATTCTGGGCCCCTTGATTTGTAGAGCATTTCTGGTTTGATTAAGTCGTACTCTAGGAATATCAAAACTGTATTTATTTCTGGTGTGGTGCTCATGGGTTCTGTTACAACCTTCTATGAAGCTTTTGAGATCAGGATTGGCATTATAGTTTAGCGTTTTATATATGTATAATACACATGAGAGAATGTGCAGTGACTTAATGTCTAACATATTCAGAGATTTGAGTAGGGGTACCGAGTGATGTCTGGGGCCAGAATTGGATATTGTCTTAATAGCAGCTTTGTGTTGAGTAATTAGTGGACGTAAGTGATTTTGGGAAGTAGAGCCCCAAGCACAAATACCATAGTTGAGATATGGATAGATAAGGGAGTAATAGAGAGTCACCAGGGCAGGGCGTGGTACATAATATCTGATCTTAGAAAGAATGCCTACAGTTTTTGAAACTTTTTTTGATATGTTTAGAATGTGTCCCTGGAAATTCAGCTTGTGGTCAATGAGAATGCCAAGGAATTTGCCATCTAATTTGTTACAAATTTGGGTATTGTTTATTTTGAGATTTATTTGATTAGAGGATTTATTGCCAAACAGAATATAGAAAGTTTTGTCAATGTTAAGGGTGAGTTTGTTGGCAGTTAGCCACAGATGGACTTTATTTAGCTCAGTATTTACTGTGGCATTTAGAGCAAGGGGATCAGGACTGGAGTAAATGAAGGTTGTGTCGTCAGCAAATAGAATTGGTTTGAGGTGTTGGAAGGCATTTGAAAGGTCATTAATGTAGATGAGAAAGAGGAGAGGGCCAAGTATGCTGCCCTGGGGAACACCAATGTTGATGGGTAGGGTGGGAGAAATTGTATTATTCACAGAAACACATTGGAGCCTGTCAGTAAGGTAGGATTTGAGGTATTGTAGGGAGTGTCCTCTGACACCATAATGATGTAATTTAAGAAGAAGGTTTTGGTGGTTGACAGTATCGAAAGCTTTACGCAGGTCCACAAATAACCCAACAGGGAACTCATTTTTATCAAGAGCTGCATGAATCGAGTTAAGCATACTAATAAGTGCATCGTTAGTGCTTTTTTTGGGCCTGAAGCCATATTGGCAAGGGCTAAGTATATTGAGTTTGGCTAGATATGAGTAAAGCTGCTTATAGATTAGTTTTTCAAAATTTTTTGACAAGTTTGGCAGGATTGATATAGGTCTGTAGTTGTTATCATTTGTGAGATCACCACATTTGTTGACAGGCGTTACTCTCGCTTTTTTTAGAATATCTGGAAAGGTTTGGAGTTCAAGTGACTTGTTGAAGAGCAAAGCAATAGCAGGGGCTAAAGATCTGGAGGCTTTTTTGTAGATTAAAGTTGGTATCTCCTCAAGGGCACCAGACTTGGTTTTAAGGGAAAGGATTATCTCATTGACGTCAGTGGAATTAATAGGCTTTAGGTACAGAGACTGTGGATAGTTACCTGTAAGATAATCCTTAATGTCAGTACTGGAAGATGGAATATCATTAGCAAGGGATGAACCAATGGAAGAGAAGAACCTATTGAACTCAATAGCAGAATCAGAGGCTGAAAGCTGACCATCGTTATTAGACAGGAGAGTCGGTTTGTTATTTATAGACTTCTTTGATCCCAATATTTGTGAAATTGTTCTCCAAGTTTGTTTAATGTTGCTCTTTATTTGGGTAAATTTATCTTCGTAGTATTTAGCTTTGGCTCGTCTAATTATCTTAGATAGCAATAATGAGTAATTCTTTGAGAATTCTTTGGAGACAATTCCTAACCTATACTTCTTCTCAAGGTCATGTTTTTTATTAATAGATTTAAGTATTCCCTTTGTAAGCCAGGGATTGTTAAGCCTTTTGGTTGTGACTTGTTTTGTAAGCATAGGACAGTGGGTATTATAAAGGCTAAGAGTTTTTTGAAGAAAAGATTGAACTGCTAGGTTGATGTCCTCTATGTTACCTAACTCGGACTCCCAGTTGACATTATCAGTAGCAGTTATAAAATTGTCTATAGCAGTTTCATTGTGTAGTCTAAAACGTATCTCTCTTGACTCAAGAGGTGGTTTGCTAATGTTAGTTAAGAGAAATGTGGGGTAATGGTCTGTAGTGCTATCGGTGATTATACCTGAAGTAAGCGGAGAGGTTATGTTTGTCCAGATGTGATCTAGAGTCGTGGCAGTGCTATCAGTGATTCTAGTAGGTCTAGTGATTAAGGGTATGAGGAAGCAGGAATTCATACAGTTGAGGAAGCTAACAGCAGTAGGGTGTTCTGGCTCGCAGAGGTCAATATTAAAGTCCCCTGCGATAATTAGGTGGTTTTTGTTCAGTCTATTATCAAGTATTAGATTTCTAAGGTTTGAGTTGAATTCGGACACATCAGTGTTAGGAATTCTATAAACTGCACCCACAGACAGGACAGACTCGGCACCCTTGACTCTGAAGCTGGCGAAGATATACTCCCCATAGCAGTCTCTAATTCTAATTTCTTTTAAGCATGTTAGTTCTTGGTGGTAGTAAAGAGCAGTGCCACCACCTCTCTGAAGTTGACGACAGTTGTGAATTGCTGAGTAGTTAGGCATGTTAAAGAGTTGAGTAGTATCCTCTTTCAACCATGTTTCAGTAAGTATAATAAAAGAGAATTTGTTGTCAATAGCTTCAATCAAGGCACTAACATCATCGAAGTGTTTACCTAGGGATCTAACGTTCAAATTGATTACAGAGATATTGTGATTATGAGTTAATACATTGTTTACATCATGTGCTGCAAAATATCTGCAATTTAGATCATTTAAGTGATTATTGTCATAGATAGTGGATAAGAGGTTAAGTTCTGGGTCTATACTTGACTGCATAAAAAAAGCTGATTGCAGGAAAAACAAGGAAAGAAAGGCAAATTACAAGGTAGAAATAAGCTATAAAATAGGGAAAAAAAATGTACACAATACTGTACAAAACAAACACAAAAGGGGCTTACAGGGGTACAATGGAGTAAGGGAGTATGGCTAGGCTAGGCAACCTAGGTAATAAATGAGATTAAAGAAAAAACATATAAACATGGACTATACAAAACACAAGATATAGATATACAAAACAAAAATATAAACAAGACTAAGCAATACAAAAACAAATTGAGCAAAAATTAAAAATGAGGTAGATTGCTTACAAGTATTCTCAGGTACACTGTAAGTAACAAAAGATAGATAATATATATCAATATAGATAAGAGAATAATTATGGCAAAACACAACAATAAATGCAAGTAAACAAAAGAATTGAAACAATTAGAGGTAGAATTAAGGTCACTAGATAGCCATGGAGGATACACAAGTTTGGTGGAGAGAACAAAAAATCAGTAGAGACTGTCAAGATGAATATGTAAAAAAATTTGACAAATGATAATTGTAAAGTAAAATAATCTTAAAGATAATAAATTTTATTAAGCTTAGTTTTAACTTATAATTAGTATGAATTTAATTAAAAACAAAAATGAGATCAATAATTGATTTCAATAAATGACATAGATCAATACAAATAAATTTAAAATATAAATGGAATAGGGTAAGATTAGATTTAAGAGTAAAATTTTACAATGAAACTGAGGTAGATGCTTGCATAAGTGCATGGAGACTTGATGGATTATTTAGGAAATTATATGAATGAGAGAACATTAGGTAAATGGTAAGGCAGAGACAGCACCTTAGACAAAGTTAGATTAAGTTAGGTTAGGCTCAGGCACTGAAAGAGTTATTTTAAGTACTGGCATTGGTCGGGTTCAGGTTTTCAGATATACCACAATCACTTAAGAAGGCCAGGAGTTGTTGGTCACATTTTATTTCATATTTTTTTCCTGTACTTAACTTCTTCGCAAAAATCGTACCATTCCTAGTGTAGCACTGCTTGATAAGACCAGGTTTTTGTTTGCGAATTTGGCGCAGCCTGTAGAGGAGGGATCCACGCTGCTTTGTAAGACACTCATTTATATAGAGGTTGGTTTTTTGCTTAGCAGCTGATTGTATGAGGTCAAACTTCGCAGAGGGATTTGCAAGTTTGATGATGATTCCGATTGTGACGAGACAATCGGAATGATAGCCGACAGAGTGTATCGTGATCCAGCCTGTACTCCTCTTGACATGCCAGAAAATATTCTGAGGAAACTACTCCAAGCTTGTACTAAAGAGGCACCCTTCTTCAGCCCGGATGGGCACATGTATAAGCAAGTAGATGGGGTCGCCATGGGTTCTCCCCTAGGTGTCCTGTTTGCAAACTTCTACATGGGTACCATCGAGCAAAAAGTCTTAGTCGACATGAACTTGAAACCGGCCATATACTGCAGGTATGTTGACGACATTTTTACACAGGTACCTGATGTCAGACATCTGCAGGAGCTGAAGGAGGCATTTGAGCAGAGTTCCGTGCTGCGTTTCACTTACGAGATGGAAAAGGATGGGAAGCTGCTCTTTCTAGATGTAACAGTCATGGAAAAGGGCGGAGGTTTCCACACTGCAGTCTACACTAAGGAAACAAACATAGGAATGTGCCTAAATGCCAACAGCGACTGCCCTGACAGGTACAAGAGGAGTGTTGTTAACGCATATGTCGACCGTGCTCTCAGCCACACCTCAGAATGGAAGCAAGTCGACGAAGAACTCTGTAGGGTAAGGCAGGTCCTAGTCAATAACGGCTTCTCCAATGGTTTCATCGAAGACATCATAAGAAGGAAAGTGAAAAGCCATGCAACCTCTGAAGAGACAACTAACACAACACCTATACCCCCTATTAGACTATTTTACAGGAACTTCTTTTCCACAGCTCATAAAACGGAGGAAAGGGTCCTGAAAGATATTGTTAATAGAAACGTTATCCCTACAGACAAAAATCAGAGGATACAACTGACGATTTACTATAAAACCAGAAAAACGGCCAGCCTTCTCATGAGAAACTCTCCAGACACAAAACAGAACGCTTTAAAAGAGACTAACGTCGTCTATGCCTTCAAATGCCCACTTGGGGACTGTAAGCTCCAAAAAAACCAGTATATAGGCAAGACAACAACATCTCTTTCTAGGCGTTTAACGATGCATAAGCAACAGGGTTCCATTAAGGAACATATAATCTCTTCCCACAACCAAACCATCGCCAGAGAAATCCTAGTAAACAACACAGAAATCATCGATAGATACAGTGATAGCAGGCGGCTTGACGTTTGCGAGGCACTACACATCAAGAAGTCAACACCAGCAATCAACAGCCAATTATTGCACAACTATATTCTACCCACCTCAAGACTCCGCTCCAATATAGAAGCATCAAGAAATATGCCTTACCCTACAGAGTTCGAAGAACTCTGTAGGGTAAGGCAGGTCCTAGTCAATAACGGCTTCTCCAATGGTTTCATCGAAGACATCATAAGAAGGAAAGTGAAAAGCCATGCAACCTCCGAAGAGACAACTAACACAACACCTATACCCCCTATTAGACTATTTTACAGGAACTTCTTTTCCACAGCTCATAAAACAGAGGAAAGGGTCCTGAAAGATATTGTTAATAGAAACGTTATCCCTACAGACAAAAATCAGAGGATACAACTGACGATTTACTATAAAACCAGAAAAACGGCCAGCCTACTCATGAGAAACTCTCCAGACACAAAACAGAACGCTTTAAAAGAGACTAACGTCGTCTATGCCTTCAAATGCCCACTTGGGGACTGTAAGCTCCAAAAAACCCAGTATATAGGCAAGACAACAACATCTCTTTCTAGGCGTTTAACGATGCATAAACAACAGGGCTCCATTAAGGAACATATAATCTCTTCCCATAACCAAACCATCGCCAGAGAAATCCTAGTAAACAACACAGAAATCATCGATAGATACAGCGATAGCAGGCGGCTTGACGTTTGCGAGGCACTACACATCAAGAAGTCAACACCAGCAATCAACAGCCAATTATTGCACAACTATATTCTACCCACCTCAAGACTCCGCTCCAATATAGAAGCATCAAGAAATATGGACCAATAGGCTTTCTACAAACACTTCTATTCAATACCCATTGTTTCTGTTCTGTCTTGTGTTGATACTTTTAATACCCTATTAATATCCCCTAGTGTTCTGTCTTGTGTTAATGCCACATCACCCTTCCCACCTCACTCAAATGTAATGCCACATCACCCTTCCCACCTCACTCAAATGTAGATATAAAATCAGGGAAACGCAAGTTCTAATCAGTTGTGTATTTGTGAAGTCTTTGAAAATGTAATAAGTTTTACGAAACGCGCCCGTGTCGCGTCAGACTAGAAATAAAAATGAATTTTGGAGAAGTGATTTTTTATTTACCTCCAACAGTGAAGCGTAATGTACGAAAGATTGAGAAAATTCGTGTTAGAATTATTAATCTTACTTTTTCGGTCATATTTAATAATATATGTCTACAGGAAAGACTGCTACCAAAATATACTAATATATATATATATATATATATATATATATATATATATATATATATATATATATATATATATATATATATATATATATATATATATATATATATATATATATATATTAGTATATTTTGGTAGCAGGCTTTCCTGTAGACATATATTATTAAATATGACCGAAAAAGTAAGATTAATAATTCTAACACGAATTTTCTCAATCTTTCGTACATTTCTTTTCACTGTTGGTGGTAATTCAAAAATGAATTCTCCAAAATTAATATTTATTTCTAGTCTGATGCGACACTTGAGCGCGTTTCGTAAAACTTATTACATTTTCAAAGACTTTAGTTAACACATACACAACTGAATAGAACTTACACTATTAGAATAGAATAGAAAGATATATATATATATATATATATATATATATATATATATATATATATATATATATATATATATATATATATATATATATATATATATATATATATATATATATATATATATATATATATATATATATATATATATATATATATATATTATTAAATATGACCGAAAAAGTAAGATTAATAATTCTAACACGAATTTTCTCAATCTTTCGTACATTACGCTTCACTGTTGGAGGTAAATCAAAAATCAATTCTCCAAAATTCATTTTTATTTCTAGTCTGACGCGACACGGGCGCGTTTCGTAAAACTTATTACATTTTCAAAGACTTTAGTTCACAAATACACAACTGATTAGAACTTACGTATCTCTGATTTTATATCTACATTTGAGTGAGGTGGGAGGGGTGATGTGGCATTAACACAAGACAGAACAAGAGGGGATATTAATAGGGTATTAAAAGTATCAACACAAGACAGAACACCAACAATGGGTATTGAATAGAAGTGTTTGTAGAAAGCCTATTGGTCCATATTTCTTGATGCTTCTATATTGGAGCGGAGTCTTGAGGTGGGTAGAATATAGTTGTGCAATAATTGGCTGTTGATTGCTGGTGTTGACTTCTTGATGTGTAGTGCCTCGCAAACGTCAAGCCGCCTGCTATCACTGTATCTATCGATGATTTCTGTGTTGTTTACTAGGATTTCTCTGGTGATGGTTAGGTTGTGGGAAGAGATTATATGTTCCTTAATGGAACCCTGTTGCTTATGCATCGTTAAACGCCTAGAAAGAGATGTTGTTGTCTTGCCTATATACTGGTTTTTTTGGAGCTTACAGTCCCCAAGTGGGCATTTGAAGGCATAGACGACGTTAGTCTCTTTTAAAGCGTTCTGTTTTGTGTCTGGAGAGTTTCTCATGAGAAGGCTGGCCGTTTTTCTGGTTTTATAGTAAATCGTCAGTTGTATCCTCTGATTTTTGTCTGTAGGGATAACGTTTCTATTAACAATATCTTTCAGGACCCTTTCCTCCGTTTTATGAGCTGTGGAAAAGAAGTTCCTGTAAAATAGTCTAATAGGGGGTATAGGTGTTGTGTTAGTTGTCTCTTCAGAGGTTGCATGGCTTTTCACTTTCCTTCTTATGATGTCTTCGATGAAACCATTGGAGAAGCCGTTATTGACTAGGACCTGCCTTACCCTACAGAGTTCTTCGTCGACTTGCTTCCATTCTGAGGTGTGGCTGAGAGCACGGTCGACATATGCGTTAACAACACTCCTCTTGTACCTGTCAGGGCAGTCGCTGTTGGCATTTAGGCACATTCCTATGTTTGTTTCCTTAGTGTAGACTGCAGTGTGGAAACCTCCGCCCTTTTCCATGACTGTTACATCTAGAAAGAGCAGCTTCCCATCCTTTTCCATCTCGTAAGTGAAACGCAGCACGGAACTCTGCTCAAATGCCTCCTTCAGCTCCTGCAGATGTCTGACATCAGGTACCTGTGTAAAAATGTCGTCAACATACCTGCAGTATATGGCCGGTTTCAAGTTCATGTCGACTAAGACTTTTTGCTGGATGGTACCCATGTAGAAGTTTGCAAACAGGACACCTAGGGGAGAACCCATGGCGACCCCATCTACTTGCTTATACATGTGCCCATCCGGGCTGAAGAAGGGTGCCTCTTTAGTACAAGCTTGGAGTAGTTTCCTCAGAATATTTTCTGGCATGTCAAGAGGAGTACAGGCTGGATCACGATACACTCTGTCGGCTATCATTCCGATTGTCTCGTCACAATCGGAATCATCATCAAACTTGCAAATCCCTCTGCGAAGTTTGACCTCATACAATCAGCTGCTAAGCAAAAAACCAACCTCTATATAAATGAGTGTCTTACAAAGCAGCGTGGATCCCTCCTCTACAGGCTGCGCCAAATTCGCAAACAAAAACCTGGTCTTATCAAGCAGTGCTACACTAGGAATGGTACGATTTTTGCGAAGAAGTTAAGTACAGGAAAAAAATATGAAATAAAATGTGACCAACAACTCCTGGCCTTCTTAAGTGATTGTGGTATATCTGAAAACCTGAACCCGACCAATGCCAGTACTTAAAATAACTCTTTCAGTGCCTGAGCCTAACCTAACTTAATCTAACTTTGTCTAAGGTGCTGTCTCTGCCTTACCATTTACCTAATGTTCTCTCATTCATATAATTTCCTAAATAATCCATCAAGTCTCCATGCACTTATGCAAGCATCTACCTCAGTTTCATTGTAAAATTTTACTCTTAAATCTAATCTTACCCTATTCCATTTATATTTTAAATTTATTTGTATTGATCTATGTCATTTATTGAAATCAATTATTGATCTCATTTTTGTTTTTAATTAAATTCATACTAATTATAAGTTAAAACTAAGCTTAATAAAATTTATTATCTTTAAGATTATTTTACTTTACAATTATCATTTGTCAAATTTTTTTACATATTCATCTTGACAGTCTCTACTGATTTTTTGTTCTCTCCACCAAACTTGTGTATCCTCCATGGCTATCTAGTGACCTTAATTCTACCTCTAATTGTTTCAATTCTTTTGTTTACTTGCATTTATTGTTGTGTTTTGCCATAATTATTCTCTAATTTAGCAGACTCAATACTTTGTAAGCTCTTATTGTATTGTTATATTATTATAGTGTTGTGTTTTGCTATAATTACTTTCTATTTTACAGCAGATTTGTTTTCATCTGTTCCTGTAATTGCTTATCTTATTGTATCGTGACATTCTTATCTATATTGATATATATTATCTATCTTTTGTTACTTACAGTGTACCTGAGAATACTTGTAAGCAATCTACCTCATTTTTAATTTTTGCTCAATTTGTTTTTGTATTGCTTAGTCTTGTTTATATTTTTGTTTTGTATATCTATATCTTGTGTTTTGTATAGTCCATGTTTATATGTTTTTTCTTTAATCTCATTTATTACCTAGGTTGCCTAGCCTAGCCATACTCCCTTACTCCATTGTACCCCTGTAAGCCCCTTTTGTGTTTGTTTTGTACAGTATTGTGTACATTTTTTTTCCCTATTTTATAGCTTATTTCTACCTTGTAATTTGCCTTTCTTTCCTTGTTTTTCCTGCAATCAGCTTTTTTTATGCAGTCAAGTATAGACCCAGAACTTAACCTCTTATCCACTATCTATGACAATAATCACTTAAATGATCTAAATTGCAGATATTTTGCAGCACATGATGTAAACAATGTATTAACTCATAATCACAATATCTCTGTAATCAATTTGAACGTTAGATCCCTAGGTAAACACTTCGATGATGTTAGTGCCTTGATTGAAGCTATTGACAACAAATTCTCTTTTATTATACTTACTGAAACATGGTTGAAAGAGGATACTACTCAACTCTTTAACATGCCTAACTACTCAGCAATTCACAACTGTCGTCAACTTCAGAGAGGTGGTGGCACTGCTCTTTACTACCACCAAGAACTAACATGCTTAAAAGAAATTAGAATTAGAGACTGCTATGGGGAGTATATCTTCGCCAGCTTCAGAGTCAAGGGTGCCGAGTCTGTCCTGTCTGTGGGTGCAGTTTATAGAATTCCTAACACTGATGTGTCCGAATTCAACTCAAACCTTAGAAATCTAATACTTGATAATAGACTGAACAAAAACCACCTAATTATCGCAGGGGACTTTAATATTGACCTCTGCGAGCCAGAACACCCTACTGCTGTTAGCTTCCTCAACTGTATGAATTCCTGCTTCCTCATACCCTTAATCACTAGACCTACTAGAATCACTGATAGCACTGCCACGACTCTAGATCACATCTGGACAAACATAACCTCTCCGCTTACTTCAGGTATAATCACCGATAGCACTACAGACCATTACCCCACATTTCTCTTAACTAACATTAGCAAACCACCTCTTGAGTCAAGAGAGATACGTTTTAGACTACACAATGAAACTGCTATAGACAATTTTATAACTGCTACTGATAATGTCAACTGGGAGTCCGAGTTAGGTAACATAGAGGACATCAACCTAGCAGTTCAATCTTTTCTTCAAAAAACTCTTAGCCTTTATAATACCCACTGTCCTATGCTTACAAAACAAGTCACAACCAAAAGGCTTAACAATCCCTGGCTTACAAAGGGAATACTTAAATCTATTAATAAAAAACATGACCTTGAGAAGAAGTATAGGTTAGGAATTGTCTCCAAAGAATTCTCAAAGAATTACTCATTATTGCTATCTAAGATAATTAGACGAGCCAAAGCTAAATACTACGAAGATAAATTTACCCAAATAAAGAGCAACATTAAACAAACTTGGAGAACAATTTCACAAATATTGGGATCAAAGAAGTCTATAAATAACAAACCGACTCTCCTGTCTAATAACGATGGTCAGCTTTCAGCCTCTGATTCTGCTATTGAGTTCAATAGGTTCTTCTCTTCCATTGGTTCATCCCTTGCTAATGATATTCCATCTTCCAGTACTGACATTAAGGATTATCTTACAGGTAACTATCCACAGTCTCTGTACCTAAAGCCTATTAATTCCACTGACGTCAATGAGATAATCCTTTCCCTTAAAACCAAGTCTGGTGCCCTTGAGGAGATACCAACTTTAATCTACAAAAAAGCCTCCAGATCTTTAGCCCCTGCTATTGCTTTGCTCTTCAACAAGTCACTTGAACTCCAAACCTTTCCAGATATTCTAAAAAAAGCGAGAGTAACGCCTGTCAACAAATGTGGTGATCTCACAAATGATAACAACTACAGACCTATATCAATCCTGCCAAACTTGTCAAAAAATTTTGAAAAACTAATCTATAAGCAGCTTTACTCATATCTAGCCAAACTCAATATACTTAGCCCTTGCCAATATGGCTTCAGGCCCAAAAAAAGCACTAACGATGCACTTATTAGTATGCTTAACTCGATTCATGCAGCTCTTGATAAAAATGAGTTCCCTGTTGGGTTATTTGTGGACCTGCGTAAAGCTTTCGATACTGTCAACCACCAAAACCTTCTTCTTAAATTACATCATTATGGTGTCAGAGGACACTCCCTACAATACCTCAAATCCTACCTTACTGACAGGCTCCAATGTGTTTCTGTGAATAATACAATTTCTCCCACCCTACCCATCAACATTGGTGTTCCCCAGGGCAGCATACTTGGCCCTCTCCTCTTTCTCATCTACATTAATGACCTTTCAAATGCCTTCCAACACCTCAAACCAATTCTATTTGCTGACGACACAACCTTCATTTACTCCAGTCCTGATCCCCTTGCTCTAAATGCCACAGTAAATACTGAGCTAAATAAAGTCCATCTGTGGCTAACTGCCAACAAACTCACCCTTAACATTGACAAAACTTTCTATATTCTGTTTGGCAATAAATCCTCTAATCAAATAAATCTCAAAATAAACAATACCCAAATTTGTAACAAATTAGATGGCAAATTCCTTGGCATTCTCATTGACCACAAGCTGAATTTCCAGGGACACATTCTAAACATATCAAAAAAAGTTTCAAAAACTGTAGGCATTCTTTCTAAGATCAGATATTATGTACCACGCCCTGCCCTGGTGACTCTCTATTACTCCCTTATCTATCCATATCTCAACTATGGTATTTGTGCTTGGGGCTCTACTTCCCAAAATCACTTACGTCCACTAATTACTCAACACAAAGCTGCTATTAAGACAATATCCAATTCTGGCCCCAGACATCACTCGGTACCCCTACTCAAATCTCTGAATATGTTAGACATTAAGTCACTGCACATTCTCTCATGTGTATTATACATATATAAAACGCTAAACTATAATGCCAATCCTGATCTCAAAAGCTTCATAGAAGGTTGTAACAGAACCCATGAGCACCACACCAGAAATAAATACAGTTTTGATATTCCTAGAGTACGACTTAATCAAACCAGAAATGCTCTACAAATCAAGGGGCCCAGAATGTGGAATGACCTTCCCAACCATGTTAAAGACTGTACCTCTCTCAACCAGTTTAAGTTAAAAACGAAGCTATACCTAATAAATTCCCTGTAACCTACCTTACCCCTCTGTTGTCAACCCATGTATGTTTTTTTTTTTTTTTCAAATCAACGCTGTTTGAATGTAATTTTCTGTAATAATTTGTAATTGTATTTGTGCTGCTTTTTCAACAATGTTCCCCCCTCTTTTACCTCTATTTTTATTTGTACTCAACACATCCTATTCTTTTTTACCCATTAGTTTTAAGCTTTAGTCATTAATGTTTTTCCTGCCCGAAACGCTTTGCGTAATAGTGGCTTTAGGCATTGTATGTACTAGCTCTATCTATAAAGCCAACAAACTTTGTAAAATCTCTTTATGTATGTACCTTACCTAAATAAAAATTATTATTATTATTATAATGAAAATTGTAGTTTTCAGGTCCCACATGGGTTGTGAAATTTACCTACTATTGTCCATGCTCTTAGAATATTACAAATCAGCTACATCCTATTGAAGGCTCGTAGTTTTGTTTTGAGAAATATTAGTTGTTCTTAGTAAATTATAATAAACACTATAAATTATTACATAGAATAACAGTGCTTCACCAATCAATATTATATACCATAGTTTTTGCTTTAAAATCTTTAAAGAATGTTTTGTAGGAACGCTAACAGAAAACGATGTTATGTTGGAATGTTTATGGGGTAAACTACTGCAAATTTGGGGATCACTTCCACCCACAGGAAGGGTATGGAGGTCCAATACCATCCACTGGATGTGTATGGCGTCCACTACCACCGACAGGATGGTATGGGGCTCACAACCACCCATGGGATGGGTATGGGGTCCAATACCACCCACAGGATGATTATAGCGTCCACTATCACCCACAGGATGGGTATGGGGCTCCAACCACCCACAGAATAAGTATGGGGTCCAATAACACCCACTGGATGTGTATGGCGTCCATTGCCGCCCACAGGATGAGTATAGGGTCCAGTATCGCCCACAGGATTAGTATATAGGGTCCACTACCGCCCACAGGGTTGGTAGAGGGTCAACTGCCGCCCACAGGGTTGGTAGGGGGGTCCAATGCCGCCCACAGGGTCGGTAGGGGATCCACTGCCGCCCACAGGGTCGGCAGCGGGGCCACTACCGCCCACAGGGTCGCTATGAAGTCAACTACAGCCCATAGTGTTTGAATAGTGTCCACTACCGCCCATAGTGTTATTATGGGGTCCACTACCCCTCATGGGGTCGGTATGGGGGTCCATTACTACCCACAGGGTGTGTTTGGGGTCTATTTTTTTCCGTATAGCAGAGGTGGCAATACTGCTTTTTCAATCTCAGTTGTTGTTCAATGTAAAATATTTGTTGCTCGACTTGCAACAATTTATGTATATATATATATATATATAAATATATATATATATATATATATATATATATAAATATATATATATATATATATATATATATATATATATATATATATATATATATATATATATATATATATTTAATAAATTAGAGTACCACCTCTAGCTGGAAGAAGGGGGACCCATAGCCTCGGAGGAAACCACGCATAATGCATTAGAGGGAATGTTTAGATCCCCTCCAATACAGTTTCTGTGTGCTTTTCTCCTACCACCCCCTTCCATAAATATTTTTTGTGCTTTATTATGCATTTGATGGTTACAAGATATACATGGGTTGATACAAAAATAATAATGCAAAAAGGTGCTTAAAGGTTATGGATCTCTTGAAAAACACAACAATGGGAAACATTGATGAATGTCACAGACGGGTTCGATCATTGTTGCAAGTCAAACACTTCTTCGAATTCCTCTGAAGTTGGACTAGTGCCCAAGACGCAACAGGCATTTCCCCTCTGAATCGCAACACTGAGGCGCTGGAACAATAAACGTTTTGCTCTCTGGTCTTTTGTAGCGCTGATCAATTTGTCCCCCAATTCCTTCAGGAACTTCAATGCACATTTTCCCCACGAACCGAGGGTCTCCAAGCCGATCGGAACAAAGCTGTAGCAGTGTGCTAGACCTCTGTATTTAATAATTTTCTGCGATTCCCTGAAAGAAGCAGCACCACCGCTTTCACGTGTATATATATATATATATATATATATATATATATATATATATATATATATATATATATATATATATATATATATATATATATATATATATATATATATATATATATATATATATATATATATATATATATATATTAGTATATTTTGGTAGCAGTCTTTCCTGTAGACATATATTATTAAATATGACCGAAAAAGTAAGATTAATAATTCTAACACGAATTTTCTCAATCTTTCGTACATTACGCTTCACTGTTGGAGGTAAATCAAAAATCACTTCTCCAAAATTCATTTTTATTTCTAGTCTGACGCGACACGGGCGCGTTTCGTAAAACTTATTACATTTTCAAAGACTTCACAAATACACAACTGATTAGAACTTACGTCTCTCTGATATTATATCTACATTTGAGTGAGGTGGGAAGGGTGATGTGGCATTAACACAAGACAGAACAGGAGGGGATATTAATAGGGTATTAAAAGTATCAACACAAGACAGAACAGAAACAATGGGTATTGAATAGAAGTGTTTGTAGAAAGCCTATTGGTCCATATTTCTTGATGCTTCTATATTGGAGCGGAGTCTTGAGGTGGGTAGAATATAGTTGTGCAATAATTGGCTGTTGATTGCTGGTGTTGACTTCTTGATGTGTAGTGCCTCGCAAACGTCAAGCCGCCTGCTATCGCTGTATCTATCGATGATTTCTGTGTTGTTTACTAGGATTTCTCTGGCGATGGTTTGGTTATGGGAAGAGATTATATGTTCCTTAATGGAGCCCTGTTGCTTATGCATCGTTAAACGCCTAGAAAGAGATGTTGTTGTCTTGCCTATATACTGGGTTTTTTGGAGCTTACAGTCCCCAAGTGGGCATTTGAAGGCATAGACGACGTTAGTCTCTTTTAAAGCGTTCTGTTTTGTGTCTGGAGAGTTTCTCATGAGTAGGCTGGCCGTTTTTCTGGTTTTATAGTAAATCGTCAGTTGTATCCTCTGATTTTTGTCTGTAGGGATAACGTTTCTATTAACAATATCTTTCAGGACCCTTTCCTCCGTTTTATGAGCTGTGGAAAAGAAGTTCCTGTAAAATAGTCTAATAGGGGGTATAGGTGTTGTGTTAGTTGTCTCTTCAGAGGTTGCATGGCTTTTCACTTTCCTTCTTATGATGTCTTCGATGAAACCATTGGAGAAGCCGTTATTGACTAGGACCTGCCTTACCCTACAGAGTTCTTCGTCGACTTGCTTCCATTCTGAGGTGTGGCTGAGAGCACGGTCGACATATGCGTTAACAACACTCCTCTTGTACCTGTCGGGGCAGTCGCTGTTGGCATTTAGGCACATTCCTATGTTTGTTTCCTTAGTGTAGACTGCAGTGTGGAAACCTCCGCCCTTTTCCATGACTGTTACATCTAGAAAAGGCAGCTTCCCATCCTTTTCCGTCTCGTAAGTGAAACGCAGCACGGAACTCTGCTCAAATGCCTCCTTCAGCTCCTGCAGATGTCTGACATCAGGTACCTGTGTAAAAATGTCGTCAACATACCTGTGGACGAGACAATCGGAATGATAGCCGACAGAGTGTATCGTGATCCAGCCTGTACTCCTCTTGACATGCCAGAAAGTATTCTGAGGAAACTACTCCAAGCTTGTACTAAAGAGGCACCCTTCTTGAGCCCGGATGGGCACATGTATAAGCAAGTAGATGGGGTCGCCATGGGTTCTCCCCTAGGTGTCCTGTTTGCAAACTTCTACATGGGTACCATCGAGCAAAAAGTCTTAGTCGACATGAACTTGAAACCGGCCATATACTGCAGGTATGTTGACGACATTTTTACACAGGTACCTGATGTCAGACATCTGCAGGAGCTGAAGGAGGCATTTGAGCAGAGTTCCGTGCTGCGTTTCACTTACGAGACGGAAAAGGATGGGAAGCTGCCTTTTCTAGATGTAACAGTCATGGAAAAGGGCGGAGGTTTCCACACTGCAGTCTACACTAAGGAAACAAACATAGGAATGTGCCTAAATGCCAACAGCGACTGCCCCGACAGGTACAAGAGGAGTGTTGTTAACGCATACGTCGACCGTGCTCTCAGCCACAGCTCAGAATGGAAGCAAGTCGACGAAGAACTCTGTAGGGTAAGGCAGGTCCTAGTCAATAACGGCTTCTCCAATGGTTTCATCGAAGACATCATAAGAAGGAAAGTGAAAAGCCATGCAACCTCTGAAGAGACAACTAACACAACACCTATACCCCCTATTAGACTATTTTACAGGAACTTCTTTTCCACAGCTCATAAAACGGAGGAAAGGGTCCTGAAAGATATTGTTAATAGAAACGTTATCCCTACAGACAAAAATCAGAGGATACAACTGACGATTTACTATAAAACCAGAAAAACGGCCAGCCTACTCATGAGAAACTCTCCAGACACAAAACAGAACGCTTTAAAAGAGACTAACGTCGTCTATGCCTTCAAATGCCCACTTGGGGACTGTAAGCTCCAAAAAACCCAGTATATAGGCAAGACAACAACATCTCTTTCTAGGCGTTTAACGATGCATAAGCAACAGGGCTCCATTAAGGAACATATAATCTCTTCCCATAACCAAACCATCGCCAGAGAAATCCTAGTAAACAACACAGAAATCATCGATAGATACAGCGATAGCAGGCGGCTTGACGTTTGCGAGGCACTACACATCAAGAAGTCAACACCAGCAATCAACAGCCAATTATTGCACAACTATATTGTACCCACCTCAAGACTCCGCTCCAATATAGAAGCATCAAGAAATATGGACCAATAGGCTTTCTACAAACACTTCTATTCAATACCCATTGTTTCTGTTCTGTCTTGTGTTGATACTTTTAATACCCTATTAATATCCCCTCCTGTTCTGTCTTGTGTTAATGCCACATCACCCTTCCCACCTCACTCAAATGAAGATATAATATCAGAGAGACGTAAGTTCTAATCAGTTGTGTATTTGTGAAGTCTTTGAAAATGTAATGAGTTTTACGAAACGCGCCCGTGTCGCGTCAGACTAGAAATAAAAATGAATTTTGGAGAAGTGATTTTTGATTTACCTCCAACAGTGAAGCGTAATGTACGAAAGATTGAGAAAATTCGTGTTAGAATTATTAATCTTACTTTTTCGGTCATATTTAATAATATATATATATATATATATATATATATATATATATATATATATATATATATATATATATATATATATATATATATATATATATATATATATATATATATATATATATATATATATATATATATATATATATATATATATATATATATATATATATATATATATATATATATATATATATATATCATAGTGCCTTTGCAATAATGTACCAATGTGTGTATTTGTTGTATTGTATTGTTGAAATACATTGTTCACATGAAATACATGTGAAATATTGTTGAAAACATCTTGATGACTTATTAAACCAAAATTATTTATTAGTCAGAAGAAACACAAAATTGTGATCTATATGTTAAACCTCTGCCAAACAAAGATTTTAAGTAAAACCGAAGATATATGTAGTTTTATAAAGGGGGCAGTTTTCATTGCTCGTCGAGCTCGAAAACCGCAGCATTCATCTCAGCACCATGCCTATTTCACACAGATTCCTTAATAAACGTTAGAGCTTTATATGTCACAAGAAAGATATAAATATAAGCTTCATTCTAAATACCTTACCATGGGAATATTTAAATTTAAAGCGAAGATACATGTACTTTTATAATAGCCGAGCTTTGACCCCGGACAGATTGATCGACTGAGCAACTCTCTCAGAACAATGTTTATTTCACGTGAATTCGTTAATAAACACAAATGTTTTATATGTCTTAAGCAAGATAGAAATAAGAGCTTAATTTTAAATACATTACAATATACATATTTATAGCTCAAGTGAAGATACATATCTTTTTATAGTAGCGCTCAGTAGCTTGTTGGGCATGGAGTGCAGACGCCTACGCACTTGCCGATATATTGTATAATTAACAAAGATATGCTAATAAAGCCTAAAATCTTATATGCCTCCAGAAAGACCGAGATATGAACATTATTATGATTGCACCAAATGAAATATATCATGTTCGAGAACAAAGATATATCAATTTTAAATTAAGTTTCGACTCTTGCTCGGGCGAGAGAGACGGGGGCGACTCTCGCCTCATCTATTGGAGATTCTGTCCACTAAAGACCCAAAGCTACTCAAACCCTCCTAACATTATTTAAGTAATAAAGTAATATGGTATATTTACTCACTATAATGTGGGTGCTGAATGCAGAACATGAGAAAACATATATTTACTCCAAACTAATATAATTTCATTATGAAATAAGTAAATAAGTAGCATCAAAGGAAGTCCACGGTCCAAGCCTCAATGTTGTGGAGCGACTTATCCAAGATATATCGCTGTTTGGAAAGTGTTTGTTGGCATATCTAGTTGTCGCACTTCTCTGCACAAATTTAAATTATAATGTTAACAAGTAGAATACATATTTTTAATAAAATCTAACATAACTAGCCAGAAAACATTTAACATTTATAAAAAAATATATGTTTGGAAGTTAAATCGACTTCATAGGACAATAGTTTTGTTATATATACTCGTTATTCGTTGACATGCGTTCGCTACTTAAACTACCATGTACTGTACTTATATAAAATCTCCCATGTCTCTTTGCTCATCTCACCGAACCCTACAGGCTCTGTGATATATTGTTTAATTAATTGAGATTCACAAATAAAGCTTATAATTGTATATGTTATCAAAAAGGCAGAGCTTAGTTTAGTTCATTTATTATGCACCCCATACCCATCCTATGAGCGATAGTGGAGTGTTACAGAGGCATATAATGGGGTCAGGGACTGAGCCCCACAATTCATACAGCCAAGCAAGTTATAATCTTGATAAGCTAGTTACAAAAGTCAATGCACATTGTCACATCAACAATGGGCTTGAGACCGACCACAAGTACAGTTTATAATTTAAGCAACTGACATATATGGAGGGCTAGTGTCACAATTGATATGTTTATCCTACACATAACCCCCTCTCCCCCATCGAATGGGCAGTGGTGGATAGGTTACAATCAAGTCGTTTTTTGCGTTTTATTCAGAGATTAGATCTTATTGGGTGAGGAAAGATATTCATATTTTAAAGAAGGCTTCTTGGCTGATGCTTTCCATTGATTGAAAATATACAACCTTTTGAAAGTCAATGTTAGTTTGATCTAGATCAGTGGGGGGGGGGGGCAACCTTTTTGAGAGTGCGTGCCAAAATCAGCCAAGTCTCTGACACAAACTTTTTCCACGTTCTAACCATTTTTTTAGAACATATTTGGTATCTCTTAAAAACTTTTTAAACGATAAAATAATAAATTACCTCAGTGCAGTAAAACATAGTATAAAAAAAATAGATTTTTTTTTTATTTAGCCTTCAGAAGTACATTTCAACAGCCTTTAAGCTTTTGTGACTTTAATAGAATACAACAGATAAAAAACTTGTTGACTCCTTTTATATACTGTCAGTGAGACTTCTGCTGCTGCATAACTGATGACAGAGATTTTACATCGGGTTTATATTTAGTAACATTGAGAGATATGCATGCAACGCTAGTTTCATCTGTCATGCTACTCCTGTTACGAGACTTAACAAAGTTCATAATTGAAAACAAAGATTCGCAAGCATATGTAGACGAAAACATGGTTAGCAATGCTGTTGCAAGGTTTTTTAAACAAACATAATTTTCTGGAATAGTATTCCAAATCCTTAATACTTCGTTTTCTGCATTTCTCTTTGTTACTTTCATCTCTAATCTCTCTCTTTCAATATTTTCCATGTCAACTCTAAGGTCAACAAATTTCTGCTTCCAAATTGAGCTACTCTGAAATTCAATCAACTGCATTTCAAAATCATCCATGTCTATCCATGAAAACATTTTCAAGTTTAGTTCATCCATTTTGATGCTGTCTGGAAACTTGATGAACTTTACTGTGTCTTCCAGTTCTCTGAATTTGGCAAATCTTGTAGAGAACTGCCAAACTGTTGACTCGATAATGTTTACAAACAGCTTTCGAAGACATTTGTAGTCTGTTCTGTCATCTTTTAGATCACTGATGTACCTCTTTAGGTTTGGAAAGTATCTAAATCTCTCATTATCTACATCCCTCTTAAAAACTTTAAGCTTCATTTCAAAAGCTTTTATGTACCAAAACATAACATCAAGTGTCTTACCGGAGCCCTGTAACTTAATATTCAATTCATTTAAATGTTCACAAAAATCTGCAAAAAACATCAGTTTACAAACCCACACGATGTCAGAAAATTCCTGGTATGACACTTGTTGGTCGTTCAAATAGAACTTTATCTCATCTAAGCATTTAATAAATCGTTTCAGAACCAAGCCTCTGCTAAGCCAACGAACATGGTTGTACATATTCAGTCCTTTATACACAAATTCTACCTCATACAGTAGAGTTTGAAATTGTCTTTTATTTAAAGGCCGACCACAAATGTAATTAACAACCTTGGTAACTGTTTGCATCACTTCTTGTAGTTCCTTTAGGGCAGCTTTTGCACATAAAGCCTCCTCATGTATGATGCAATGGAAGCCAATCAGTGGATGACCAACACTTTTTGCAAACATATTTACAAATCCTGCCTTCTCACCAGTCATGTTTGGGGCACCATCTGTTGTGACGGATACTACTTTTGAAATGTCAATTTGCCGAGTAGAGAATTCGTCCACAACTGTTTTACATATTTCAGCCCCGGTAGTACGCTCAGGAAGTGATGCAAAAGCAACCATCTCTTCACATACTTCATATACTATTTTGACTTACTTTTGATCTTCCTTATCTTCCATGCATATCAATATATTACTTATTTTAATTTCATGCCCTTTACAGATTGTACAGAATGTCACCACCACCAAAAAAATCTACAAAATCTAGAATATATGGCTAGCCTAGCTGATGATGTAATGTCTGTACTTTCATCAACACAAATAGAAAAAAAACTTGCATGAAGACAAATCTTTTATCAATTGTTCAGCTGTATTTCTTTCCAACTTAAGTATCTTATCCTTAACTGTTTTCCTACTCACAGGCAAATCTTTAATGCGCTGAATAATCTTTTTGTTTTCTGAAAAGTTGTCAAAAACAAATGGTGCACATTCTAGCCAAGCTTCTTTAATATACTCCCCATCACAGAGAGGCTTTCCGTGTTGGGCAATAACTTTTGAAACTTCAAAACCAGCAGCAACTAAGTTGGAACTGGGCCTACCTGAAATATAATTCATAAAAGTTTCAGCTTGTGTTTTTGTCTTGCTCAGTTCACGAGAAATTAATTCTCTTTGTTCCTCCTCAGTTTTATGGCTTAAGTTCTTATGAACATTTTCAAAATGTCTCTTTACAGAAGAAGTTCTACAAACAACTGTGTCAGAACAGAAAATGCATACAGCTTTATCATCCTTCTTAATCATGCCAAACTTTTCAGTCCAGTATTCCTTAAATTCTCTAATATCCTCTTCATTTGACTGACATCGTTTCTTAGCTGGTGGTGGTGACATTCTGTACAATCTGTAAAGGGCATGAAATTAAAATAAGTAATATATTGATATGCATGGAAGATAAGGAAGTCAAAATCAAAAGTAAGTCAAAATAGTATATGATGAGTAACTCCAATGAATAGCAATGATAACGCATTGTGTTGTCGTTGTGAAGTGCAGTGATGAGAAATGAATTAGCCTACTTCTACTGAAATGCGAGTATTTAAAGAATTATTTATTTCCTGTTAATATTATAGCACACACAAACTTTGTAGTCAAGTATACGTACGTTTATTCTAATACCAATCAATAAGTTTAATAAGCCAATGTTTGAGGTAAGTGTGACATGACAATGAACATAATAAAAATCTTTAGAGGATTTTTTTTCTTTTATGAAAATTAGAGGGTTTTCTTTATTTTACATAATTCCAGAAACAACACCAAACAACATCTGTGCTTAGGGTAACCTATGCTCTTGCGTGCCAGAGAAAGTCGTCGGCGTGCCAAGTTTGGCACGCGTGCAAGAGGTTGCCCACCCCTGATCTAGATATTGTAATTACCGAAAGCATTTATGTCATCAGAAAGGTAGAAATATAGGCTACATTCAAAATCCTTTGTCATAAATATAGCTGAAGTGAAAACGAAGATATATGCGTTTTGATAGTTACATGATGGCTAGCTCTGAGAGTGTGAAGCCCTGCACACCAGCCAATAAATTGTATAATTAGTTTCCATATATTTTAATTAATCTTAAAAATCTATATATCAGAAGAAAGGAAGATGTAGCCGTTAATGTGACAACATTTAAAAATATATATCTCTTAAGTTAAATAAATAATACCACCTTATCGCTGGTGTCCGGACACATGAAAATTACCTAGGTATCAGTATCCAGCCAGGCGGGGATCACAGGCTGCACAATACTGATAAATTATGTAATGCACTACTTGTGGTCGATCTCGAACCTATTTATGATGTGACGACTTATAGTGAATTTTGTAACTAGCTCATCAAGATTGTAACTTGCTTAGCTAAATGAATTGTGGGGTTCGGTCCATTCATTTTCTTTCTTTATTATGCACCCCATAATACACATCCCGTGGGCGGTCGTGTAAAGGATTACAGAGGCACATAATCGGTTCAGGAACTGAACCCTCTAGTTCGTTTAGCTAAGCAAATAACAATCTTTTGACGCTAGTTACAAAATTATTAATGTACACATACTTATGCATACATGTACATATTCATACGTATACATATATACATACACATACATATTTAATCACCCACACATCAGTAATCTTTTGTGTCACAAGTAATTCAACAAGAGGCTCATAACAGTCACTATACAAAGCACTTTACATCTATGAGGAGTTGCACAGTTACTAGTCTTACTCCACACCCACCCAACTGGGCGGCAGCTTTACAGTCATGTGCTCCACACCCACCCAACTGGGCGGCAGCTTTACAGTCATGTGCTCCACACCCACCCAACTGGGCGGCAGCTTTACAGTCATGTGCTCCACACCTACCCAACTGGGCGGCAGCTTTACAGTCATGTGCTCCACACCCACCCAACTGGGCGGCAGCTTTACAGTCATGTGCTCCACACCCACCCAACTGGGCGGCAGCTTTACAGTCATGTGCTCCACACCTACCCAACTGGGCGGCAGCTTTACAGTCATGTGCTCCCCACCCAACTGGGCGGCAGCTTTACAGTCATGTGCTCCATACCCACCAAACTGGGCGGCAGCTTTACAGTCATGTGCATGCATTACCTACAGTAAGCAAATTTTGGATACTTCACTAAGATTTCGGGCAGCACATCATTATGAATGAAGTACTTACACATTTCATGGACACTATTGATGTTGTTATCTTTAAATTCCGCGATTTTTTCACTTTCCATTATATAATGACGCAAAGTATGCGAATAGTTCTGCGGACAGAGTTTACATTTAGTCAAATCTACATCATCAGATGTTACAAACTCCCAGAGGTACTTGTAGCCGAGCCTAAACCTAGCAGTGGTAACATCTAGAAGTCTGCTAACATTATTGGATGACCCTTAGACTAGCGGTTCATCAAAGTTTATACAATATTGTGAAGTTGAGAGTCAGTGTAGTAACATAAATTGGTAAATCATAAATATTGTAAGCTAAGAATCTGATGCATGTGTGTGTGTGTTGGGGGGGGGGGGTTATACCCTTGGTAAGCGAGAGTGGAAAGTAACCTTAGACGTACTGCGGTCAATGTGGGGGGGGGGGGGATGGAGGGTGGGAGAGTCAAATCCACCCTCGAACATCTGGACATAGTACCAGCAGCCTCAACAACACTCCATCAGCCTCCAGCTGATGCTTGTAGATGCCTCATCTAACCTCACCTATGTCACACATTAACCTACAGTTCCTGTGATATTTAAACTCCTCATCACAGTGGCGTCTCACCAATCTAAACTGTATTGGATTTTGTCCCGAAATAGCTATATGCTGACTGGACGTGTATGTATGTATGTTTGCATGTATGTGTGTATGTTTGTATGTATGTATGTATGTATGTATGTATGTATGTATGTATGTATGTATGTATGTATGTATGTATGTATGTATGTATGTATGTATGTATGTATGCATGTATGCATGTATGTATGCATGTATGTATGCATGGATGGATGTATGTATGTATGTACGCATGCATGTATGTATGTATGTATGTATGTATGTATGTATGTATGTATGTATGTATGTATGTATGTATGTATGTATGTATGTATGTATGTATGTATATATGTATGTATGTATGTATCAATGTATGTATGTATGTATGTATGTATGTATGTATGTATGTATGTATGTATGTATGTATGTATGTATGTATGTATGTATGTATGTATGTATGTATGTATGTATGTGTGTATGTATGTATTCCCAATCACGTTAAAGACTCCCCCTCTATCATCCAGTTTAAGAGAAAAACAACTATGCAGGTGTATCAGCTGTTTGTGCGTCGATGGGGTACACGGACGCATGTACTTCCAGATTCTGCTGTGACGGTGGAGGTCTCCGATCCGTGGGGCCCCCTGACGTATGTGAGCATTCATGGTGCGCCGGTGCAGTTTCCTGAGGATGAGCTGTCCGCCGCGTTCCGTCGGTATGGTGAGATGGTGGGGCAGCGTCATGCCTGTCTGCTTAGTGGGCGCCTGAAGGGGCTCTGTATGGGTGCCCGTACTTTGCGCGTGCGGCTCTCTGGGGCTATTCCCTCTCGGGTGGCTGTGTGTGGGTTTTATGTGCGTGTGTTTTACCAGGGGCAGACTCGCTCCTGTTTCCGGTGTGGTGAGGTAGGCCATTTCGCTGCAGCTTGCCGTGCCCCTCGCCCGGAGGACCCATCGGTTTTCCATGCGGATGATTTTCCACTTCTGCCGGAGGCTGGGGCGCCCCCAGTGGGCCCGGGCTCTATGGGTGTGCCTCTGGAGGCGTCGTCCCCAGCTGTCCCTACCTCTCCGTCTGCTGCTGGGTCCTCTGCTCTGTGTGTTGACTCTGATGCTCTCGCGGCTCCTGCTTCGGGTGCGCCTATGCTGGTGGCGGCGGAGGTACATCGCGACCCGAGTGTCTCCTTGGAATCCGACGTGTGTGGTGTGGTGCCGGCGGGCGACCCGTGTGCAGTGGCCAGTGTGCTTCCCGAGGCCAGGGGCGGTGTTGATACTGTGTCTCCTGACGGCCAGCCTAGCGGTGTTCCTGATGCTGGTGCCGTGGCGCAGCCGCCTGCTGTCGCTTGTGCTGTGCCTCCTGTGGTTGCATTGGGCTCTTCTGTTCCTCGCCGAAAGCGCGCTCCGAGGGATCGGTCGCACAGCAGGGGCCCCCCTGGGAAGAGGATCGAGGCTTCGGGTGGTGTACCTTTGGCTGGTGCTCCTCGCTCCGCTTCTCCAGTGGTTCCTCCTCCCCCTTCGGAAGCGGGATCTGGGGATGAGCGGGGCATTGAGCGTGGTGTCGGGCTCGGGGCGGCGGAGGCAGGGGAAAAACTGTGGATGGTGTCCTCGACGCCTGGGGCGCCCTCTTCGCATGGTGTGTCTCCTGTGATTTTGAAAGCGGTTCCTGGCCGGTCGTCTTCCAGGGTGCGGCAGGGGGTTGAGCCTGGTGGTGTGGATGTGGCTCCCGCTGCGGGTGCGGTTGTGTCCCCTGGGGGACGCGTTGGGTTGGGGGTGTCCTGAGGTTCTCCCGATGGCGCCCTCTGTTGTCTGTGCGTCTTTGAATGTTCGTGGTTTAAATGATCTTGGGGTCCAGTTGGGCCTGTTGGATGTTCTGCAGGAGCAGCGTGTGGATGTGGCTCTGATCCAGGAGCATAATGTTCGTGAGGTGTCTGTGCTGCAGTGTTTAAGTGCGCATTTTCATGTTGTGCTCAACCCGCCAAGGACGTCCTTCGGGGGGACGCTTATGTTGTTTTCTAGGCGGGCTTCCTTCTCCGTGCTTCACACGGAGATGGATGAGGATGGGCGGGTTTTGTTTGTGAGGGTTGAGTTTTTGGGGGTCGTTCTTCCATTCCTGACGGTGTACGCCCCCTCGGGGGTGGCTCGCCGTTGGGAACGGGAGGAGTTTTTTCGGGTGGGGCTTCTCCCTTTCCTGCGTCATGATACGCGGAGTATGGTTTTTGGTGGTGATTTTAACTGTGTGACGAGTGCGCGGGACTGTAGTAGCGCCCGCCCGCAGAATGTCTCGGGTGCGCTGCTGGAGGTGGTGCGTTCTTGCGGTTTCAAGGATGCTGCTGTGCTCTATGGGGGCGAGTTGTCCTTTACTTTTGCTGCGCATGGGGCGCGTTCGCGGATTGATCGAGTGTATGTTACTGGCGGGGGGTGTTCTGTGTTTGCTTTCTCGGACCATAGTCTCGTGGTGGTTCGGGTTGGTGTGCCCAGTCAGGTACGGGTCGGCGCGGGGTGGTGGAAGCTGAATTGTGGGTTGTTGCGTTCTCCGAGGGTTTGTGGGCAGTTTCGGGTTTGGTGGGTTGGGGTTCTCGCCCGGCGGTGTGGTTTTCCTTCTGTTTTAGATTGGTGGGAGTGGTGTACCCAGCAAACACAAATCATCTACACAACGTTCGCCTATCTCTTCCCATAGGTGTGGGAATGATTTGCATTGAGAATGGTGCAGGAGAGCCTTTGAGAAACTTTTACTCAAAAAATCCAAACACAAAGGTTTAATTATAAATTGTTTTTCTACAATTATTTTCTTCCAAATGTAAAACAAATAGTTTTTACATGTTTAAATATAAAATTTATGGTGTTTTTTTGAAAAATCCATTAATAAATTGTGAATGATATATATTGGCTGAGTGAAACCTTTAAAATCCATTTAGTTATAATATGAACAGAAAAAAGTAGTTTTCCAAATTTTCTAAAAATCGCTGTTTTTAACACAATTTGACTCCTTATGCATTCCACTAAACACTAATATCATGTTTAAATATATAATTTATGTATTATTCCCTAAGATAATTTATATAAATTATAAAAGTTGCTGGAAAGTGGTGAGAAAGAATCTGAAAACGTTTTGTTGACTTATATTGGCGTGTTCTTATTAACTAGAGTGAGTAAGAGTGAGCGAGAGTGGGTAAGAGTGAGTAAGAGTGACTGAAGGTGAGTGAGAGTGCCAGAGAGTGTGTAAGTGTGAGTTAGAGTGAGTATAAGTAAGAGTGACTGAGAGTGAGTAAGAGTGACAGAGTGAGTAAGAGTGAGAGTAAGGGTGACAGAATGAGTAAGAGTGAGAGTAAAGTGATTGAGAGTAAGGGTGAGTATGAGAGTAAGAGTGATTGAGAGTTAGAGTGAGAGTAAGAGTGATTGAGAGTTAGTGAGAGTAAGAGTGATTGAGAGTAAGAGTGATTGAGAGTAAGAGTGATTGAGAGTAAGAGTGATTGAGAGTAAGAGTGATTGGGAGTAAGAGTGATTGAGAGTAAGAGTGATTGGGAGTAAGAGTGATTGGGAGTAGGAGTTAAAGTGAGAGTAGGAGTAAGAATGAGAATAAGAGTGATTGAGAGTAAGAGTGAGTAAGAGTAAGAATGAGAGTAAGAGTGATTGAGAGTAAGAGTGATTGAGAGTAAGAGTGATTGGGAGTAAGAGTGATTGGGAGTAAGAGTAAGAGTAAGAGTAAGAATGAGAATAAGAGTGATTGAGAGTAAGAGTGATTGGGAGCAAGAGTAAGAATGAGAGTAGGAGTGATTGAGAGTAGGAGTGATTGGGAGTAGGAGTGATTGGGAGTAAGAGTGATTGAGAGTAAGAGTAATTGAGAGTAAGAGTACGAGAGTAAGAGTGAGAGTGAGTATGAATGGGTAAGGGTGACTGAGAGTGAGTAAGAGTGACAGAGTAAGAATGACAGAGTAAGAGTGATAGAGAGTAAGAGTGACAGAGAGTAAGAGTGACAGAGAGTAAGAGTGACAGAGTAAGAGTGACAGAGAGTAAGAGTGACAGAGAGTAAGAGTGACAGAGAGTAAGAGTGACAGAGAGTAAGAGTGACAGAGTAAGAGTGAGTATGAGAGTGAGTAAGGATGACTGAGAGAAAGAGTGAGTAATCTAGTGCATAAGAGTGATTGAGAGTTAGAGTGAGAGTAAGAGTGATTGAGAGTTAGTGAGAGTAAGAGTGATTGAGAGTAAGAGTGATTGAGAGTAAAAGTGATTGAGAGTAAGAGTGATTGAGAGTAAGAGTGATTGGGAGTAAGAGTGATTGAGAGTAAGAGTGATTGGGAGTAAGAGTGATTGGGAGTAGGAGTAAGAATGAGAATAAGAGTGATTGAGAGTAAGAGTGAGTAAGAGTAAGAATGAGAGTAAGAGTGATTGAGAGTAAGAGTGATTGAGAGTAAGAGTGATTGAGAGTAAGAGTGATTGGGAGCAAGAGTGATTGAGAGTAAGAGTAATTGAGAGTAAGAGTATGAGAGTAAGAGTGAGAGAGTGAGTAAGAATGACAGAGTAAGAGTGACAGAGTAAGAGTGACAGAGAGTAAGAGTGACAGAGAGTAAGAGTGACAGAGAGTAAGAGTGACAGAGTAAGAGTGACAGAGAGTAAGAGTGACAGAGAGTAAGAGTGACAGAGTAAGAGTGACAGAGTAAGAGTGACAGAGAGTAAGAGTGACAGAGTAAGAGTGACAGAGTAAGAGTGACAGAGAGTAAGAGTGACAGAGTAAGAGTGACAGAGAGTAAGAGTGACAGAGTAAGAGTGACAGAGTGTAAGAGTGACAGAGTAAGAGTGACAGAGAGTAAGAGTGACAGAGAGTAAGAGTGACAGAGTAAGAGTGACAGAGTAAGAGTGACAGAGAGTAAGAGTGACAGAGTAAGAGTGACAGAGAGTAAGAGTGACAGAGAGTAAGAGTGACAGAGAGTAAGAGTGACAGAGAGTAAGAGTGACAGAGAGTAAGAGTGACAGAGAGTAAGAGTGACAGAGAGTAAGAGTGACAGAGAGTAAGAGTGACAGAGTAAGAGTGACAGAGTAAGAGTGACAGAGAGTAAGAGTGACAGAGTAAGAGAGTGAAAGTGATTATGAGAGAGTTAAGAGTGTGAGGTGTGAGAGAGTAGCAGGCCAGGGAGGCAGGATGTGTGGTCACAGGCGAGGCCTAGGCCTCGTGATCTCTAATGTTGGTTTATATATATATGTTGGATTTTTTGTCCTGTTTCAAATTATAATTATTTAGCAGGAATGTAATAAGATATTGCACAGTATTAATGTGACAATAATATATGCATTATTTCCTTGATAATCAAACTTGTTGTTCAAAGATAATATACAATCTTTGAAGGAAACATTTTGAGAGCGCGAGCTGGCAACACTGTTCTGGTGGGTGAGAGAGACATATGGTTAGTTGAGCTCAGACCTTCAGTGGTGAAGGGTGTGTCCCAGCTGGCCGCCACCAGCCGCCACCCGCCGCCACCCGCCGCCACCCGCCGCCACCCGCCACCCACCACCAGCCGCCACCCGCCGCCACCCGCCACCACCCACCACCAGCCGCCACCCGCCACCCGCCACCCGCGACCAGCTACCAGCCGCCACCTGCCGCCACCTGCCACCACCAGCCGCCACCCGCCGCCACCCGCCACCCACCACCAGCCGCCACCCGCCGCCACCCGCCACCCACCACCAGCCGCCACCCGCCACCACCCACCACCAGCCACCAGCCGCCACCTGCCACCACCCACCACCAGCCGCCACCCGCCACCCACCACCAGCCGCCACCCACCACCAGCCGCCACCACCCACCACCAGCCGCCACCACCCACCACCAGCCGCCACCCGCCACCACCCACCACCACCCACCGCCACCCACCACCGCCACTCACCACCCGCCGCCACCACCCACCACCCGCCGCCACCACCCACCACCCGCCGCCACCCACCACCAGCCGCCACCCGCCACCACCCACCACCATCCGCCACCCGCCACCACCCATCACCAGCCGCCACCCGCCACCGCCACCCACCACCGCCACTCACCAACCGCCGCCACCACCCACCACCAGCCGCCACCAGCCACCGCCACCCACCACCGCCACTCACCACCCGCCGCCACCACCCACCACCAGCCGCCACCCGCCACCCACCACCGCCACCCGCCGCCACCACCCACCACCACCACCCACCACCACCAGCCGCCGCCGCCACCACCACCCACCACCACCGCCGCCACCACCCATCACCGCCGCCGCCACCACCACCCACCACCACCGCCGCCGCCACCACCCATCACCGCCGCCGCCACCCACCACAGCCGCCGCCGACACCACCGCCACCACCCACCACAGCCGCCACCACCACCCACCACCACCACCACCACCCACCACCGCCGCCACCACCAGCCGCCACAAGCCGCCACCGCCCGCCACCGCCCGCCACCAGCCGCCATCACCACCACCACCACCACCAGCCGCCACCAGCTGCCACCACCACCAGCCGCCACCACCACCACCACCAGCCGCCATCACCGCCACCAGCTGCCACCACCACCAGCCGCCATCACCGCCACCAGCTGCCACCACCACCAGCCGCCACCACCGCCACCACCACCTGCCACCAGCCGCCACCACCGCCACCACCACCTGCCACCAGCCGCCACCACCGCCCGCTATCAGCCGTCACCGCCCGTTGCCACAGTCGCCACCGCAAGCCGCCACCGCCAGCCGCCACCAGCCTCCCCCACCGCCGATCGTCACCACCCACCACAGCCGCCGCCGCCCGCCACCGCCCGCCACCGCCCGCCACCACCCGCCACCACCCACCACAGCCGCCACCACCCACCACCCGCCGCCACCACCCACCACCACCAGCCGCCGCCGCCACCCACCATCCGCCGCCACCACCCACCACCACCAGCCGCCGCCGCCACCACCACCCACCACCACCGCCGCCACCACCCACCACCACCAGCCGCCGCCGCCACCACCACCCACCACCACCGCCGCCACCACCACCCACCACCACCGCCGCCACCACCCACCACCACCAGCCGCCGCCGCCACCACCACCCACCACCACCGCCGCCACCACCACCCACCACCGCCAGCCGCCACCACTCATCACAGACGCCGCCACCCGCCACCGCCCGCCACCACCGCCAGTGTCCGCCACTGTCCGCCACCGCCGTCACTGTCCGCCACCGCCGTCACTGTCCGCCACCGCCGTCACTGTCCGCCACTGCCACCACTGTCTGCCACCGCCACCACTGTCCGCCCGCCGCCACCACTGTCCGCCCGCCGCCTCCACTGTCCGCCCGCCGCCGCCACTGTCCGCCCGCCGCCGCCACTGTCCGCCCGCCGCCGCCACTGTCCGCCCGCCGCCGCCACTGTCCGCCCGCCGCCACTGTCCACCACCGCCGCCAAAGCCGCCACGGTCCGCCCGCCGCCAGTATCCGCCACAGCCGCCACTGTCCGCCCGCCGCCACTGTCCGCCCGCCGCCACTGTCCACCCGCCGCCACTATCCGCCACCGCCGCCACTGTCCGCCCGCCGCCGCCACTGTCCGTCCGCCGCCGCCACTATCCGCCACCGCCGCCACTGTCCGCCCGCCGCCACTGTCCGCCCGCCGCCGCCACTGTCCGCCCGCCGCCACTGTCCGCCCGCCGCCACTATCCGCCACCGCCGCCACTGTCCGCCACAGCCGCCACTCTCCGCCGTACAGCCGCCCCTCTCTCCGTTAGTAAATAATTATAATTGTTAGTAAATAATAAAAGAAATATAAATTATTAGATTTTTTTTACCCTTAAATTGGTTTTAATATTTAAATTGAAAATAATAATATAATATAAAATAAAATAAAAATAATATAATATAAAATATAATTTAATTTCAAGAAATTTAACTTTAAACACAAAGATGTGAAAAGGGTTCAGATTATTGGCTCAAACCTTTCATAAGAGATTCATATTGGTATATGAATGGATTATGAATGACTCATGTTAGGAGTGTAAAGTTGCCACAACATCTCAAATTAGTGTTAGATACATATGTCTTGGTTATAAGTTTTGGAAACCTATTTAAGTCCACACACAATATCGTATCTGATACGATAAAACAAACGTTTCCAATACTTTCAAATACTTTCCAGATATGTTGTGGCAACCTAAAATTGTTTGCTGGGTAAGGAGCAATGTCGGTTGTTTTTTCGGGTGGCTGCCAAACGTGAGGCTGCTGGAAGGTTTGGGTTGCTGTGGTTGTTCCAGGCGAGGCTTTCGCAGTTGTATGTGCGGTACAATGCTGGGATTGACTGTTTTGGGGAGATTGCAGAGTGTAAGGAGCGTATTTGTGGTTTGCGGAATGAGTGGGCCGAGGGTGTTCGTGTGCGTGCTCGTGTGAGTGAACGTGTTGACGGGGAACGGCTCTCTCCTTATCTTTTAGGGAAGGTGAAGGCTGCGCGGGACGGTGTTCTTTTTACGGCTCTGCAACGGCCGGATGGGTCCGTTGTTTCGGACACCGGTGGTGTGTTGCATTATGTGCGGCAGGAGTTGGTTGCGCTCTATGGGGAGGTGGTAGGGGACGACGCGATTGCGGAAGGTTTTTTGGGTGGTTGTGCTCCGGGGTTGTCTGCTGCTGATTGTGTTGGTTTGGAGGAAGATGTTTCGTTGGGGGAGCTTTTCGATGTGGTGAGGTCGTTTCGTTCCGGGAAGGTGCCAGGCTCGGATGGTCTTCCTGTCGAGTTTTATGTATAAAACGTTTATGTTTAAACGAACGCTTTGCCTGCCCGAAACGCTTTGCGTAATAGTGGCTTTAGGCATTGTATGTACTAGCTCTTATCTATAAAGCCAACAAACTTTGTAAAATCTCTTTATGTATGTACCTTTGCCTAAATAAAAATTATTATTATTATTATTATTATTATTATTATATGTTGCCTTTTGGGATGTGTTGGGTGATGTTCTTTTGGAGGTGGTCCGGACTTGCCTCCGGGGGTGCGTTCTGCCTGTGTCTCAGTGCGTTGGGATTGTGCGGCTGCTCCCAAAGCCGGGCGATTTGCGGTTCTTCTCGAACTGGAGACCCATTACTTTGTTGAATGTGGACTATAAGATCCTGTCCAAGATTTTAGCTGGTCGGTGTCGCCGTGTGGTTGCGTCTGTGGTTTCCGTGGAACAGTTTTGTGGTGTTCCAGGTCGCTCGTTACTGCAGTGCAATGCGTTATTTCGGGATGTGCTTCTGTACGTGTCGGGCTCTCGCTTGTCAGCAGCGATGCTTTGCCTGGATTGGTCTAAGGCTTTTGACCGTGTTTCGTTAGCTTTTGTTTTTCGTGTGTTAGAGCGGCTTGGTTTTCCGCCTTTGTTTGTTCGTTGGGTGCGTATGTTGTACGCTCAGTGTTGCAGTCGGGTTTGCATCAATGGGTTCTTGAGTGCTCCTTTCCCTGTACGCCGTTCGGTGAGGCAGGGTTGTCCGCTTTCCATGCTCCTTTATGTGCTCTTTCAGGAGCCTTTTTTTCGGGCGGTCAAGGCTTGTGCGTTGATCCGTCCCCCCCGGCTGCCTTCTGATCTTCGGTTACCCATCTGCGGTTATGCGGATGATACCATCCTGTTCGTGGCCTCTGCTGGTTCTGTTCGGGCTGTCCAGGTCGTGGTTGAGAGGTTTGAGTTGGCCACTGGGGCCCAGGTCAATCGTGCCAAATCTGGTCTTATGGGTATCGGTGGGTGGTCCTCTCGCCTTGTGTGGGAGGGGTCTTGGTTTCCGGTGGTCTCCTCTCTGCGTGTTCTGGGGATCACCTGGTTCGCTTCTTACGAGAGATCTTTGGAATTTAATTGGGGTGCGGTTTCTCGTAGTGTTGGTGTTGCGGTTGGGTTGTTGGCTGCGCGCCCGTTAACAATTTATCAGCGGGCGTTGCTTGTTACTTGTAAAGTTCTGTCACGTGTCTGGTTCGTGGCTCGGTGTTTCCCCCTAGATCGCCGGCTGGCTCTGGGGTTGGAACGTCAGGTTTATAGGTACGTGTGGTGTGGTCGTTACCACCCGGTTCGTCGCTCGACGTTGGTGTTAGCGGTGCGGGAAGGTGGGGTTGGTATTCCTGATGTGTTTACCACGGCTCGGGCGCTGTTCTGGGTCTCGTTGCGTCAGGGTTTAGCGTTGGGTGGGGGCTCAATGCTTTGTGTATTTTTTATTGTTCGGTCCGGTTTAGTTTTTTGGTGGATTGCGGTGTTTGTCGGGAGGTGGCCTTTTGTACCCCTCCTGTTTACTCCTGGGCGGTAGACATTCTTCGGGCTGTCTGTCGTTGTCCGGGTTATATGTCTCTCTCAGTGAAGGCGATTTATGGGGTTCTATTTTGTCGTGTCAAGCCGCGGGTGGAGTCTTTATTCCCGTGTTGGGATTGGGGGGAGGTGTGGGCGGCGTTAGGGACGCGGTTTTTGGCACCGCAGCAGCGGGAGTTGTTGTTTCGCATGTTGCATTTGTCGTTGGCGACAAATGACCGGTTGTGCATGCTGGGTTTGCGTGCCTCTGATGCATGTGTCCACTGTGGTTTGCCTGAAACTCAGTTACATGTTTTCTATTTTTGTGAGAGGCTGAGTGGTTTGCTTGCTTGGTTTCGTGCTGTGTTGGCCGTGGTTTGTGGGCCGCGATGTCAGGGTGGTTTTTTGCCGTTTATGTTTTTGTCTTTTCCGCGGGGCTCTCGACGGGTGTGTAATACGCTCTGTCTTCTTGTCACTGACTATGTGTATTGTGTGTGGGTTGGCCGGAGGGAGGGTTATGGGGTTGATAGGGTTTTGGGGTTTTTGAGGGGACGCTTACGGTTCACCTGGTGGTGGCTGCAGCGTGCTTTTCCGGATGATTTTTGTGGTTGGTTTACTGGTGCGTATGTTCGTGGGGCTGCTTTTGAGTGATTGGTCGTGGGTTGGGCTCGTGGATGTTGGCTGTGGGTTGGTTGGGTGGGTCTTGTTCCGGTTTGTTTAAGGTCCCCGGTCCTCCGATGGGCCTCCTCGGCGGGGGTTGGGCGGGTTGTGTGTGTGTGTGTGTGGTTGTTTTGTTTCTGTTGTGGTTGCTCCTGTGGGTGTGTGTTCGTTTGGGTGTGCTTGTGTGTGGGTGTGGTTTTTATGTTTTCCCTGGCTCCTGCGTGGGCCTTTTTGTTTGCCTTGTATGGGTTTTATGTTTTGTGCATTTTTGTTCTTTATGGTATGTATGCTTATATGCTCCTATGACTTTGGAGCGTGCCTCTTCTGTATTTTGTGATTTTCTGTGTGGGGGTTGGGGTGCCCGGGTTTATGTTTTGTCCTCCCCCCCCCCCTTTTCATGTACTACTGTTCCTGTGTTATGAGTGTTCTTTTTGCCATTACTGATTGTTATTTCTCTTTTTATGTGCCATGTACTTTGCCTTGGGCTATTTATGTATTATTTATCTGTTCTTTCTTGATTTGTGTTTTGTGTTCTGCCTTTGTATTATGTCTTTTTAATTATGCATGAGGAAACGGAGTAAAAAAAAAAAAAAAAAAGAAATGTACTCAGTTATTTCTGTTTGACTTTCAATGTTCTGTATTTCCATGTTTTTTGTTTAATGTAGTTTTGTAATTTTGCCTCTTAGGGGTTTCGGAGGCCTATTGTTCTGTACTTTTATGCACCTGTGTTTGGGTTGTTGGGCTGGGCTTTCAAAAAAAAAAAAAAAAAAAAATCACTCGACAATTCCACACTTCACATTTCCTCAGTCCACAATAAACGAGGGAAAAAGTATACACATTATATAAATTTATTCTTTTATTAAACACTTAAGCAATTTATAACAATAAAAATAATAATAATAAGACTACTTCTTGGTAGTTTAGCTAGTAGACAGAGGGGGAGAGGCATTCATCCAGTCCATCGAACCTTCTTGGCATCCTAGTCAACCAATCAATCTATATAATGGAAAAAAGGTTATGAGTTTTGTTGTAAAATAAATACAGTCATTATTATTATGTTCATCATTCAATCCTAACATAAAGTATTACTCACCGCACTATCATCTTCCTAGTCAACTTCGTCACACAACGTTTCACACTCATAAAGGCCGTTTAAGCATAATGTTTGCTTACACACCAGTATTTTCATATGAGCATAACTAAATTTCAACTCTTTGTTTTTTTATCATTCTTCCGAAATTGGCCATATTTAAATGCTTCATCAAAGTAAAGCAAGGCAGCCTCTAAGCTTATTCTGGAAAAATGATAGGCAAAATAAACGGCGTAATTCCCACAGAAGTAACTGTTCGGGGATTGAATCCTTTTCTTCATAATATATAGGGCATAGTCTTGGAAGTAGGACATAAACTCTTAAAAATATCTTGAATATGTTCCCATTGCTGGATTGGTGTAGCTGTCTAGTAAGTGATCCTCCTTCTCTTACCCCTCCCCCTGCTCTACCCCTGCCTTCTCTTACCCCTCCCCCTGCTCAACCCCTTCCTTCTCTTACCGCTCCCCCTGCTCTTCCCCTTCCTTCTCTTACCCCCTCCCCCTGCTCTACCCCTTCCTTCTCTTACCCCTCCCCCTGCTCTACCCCTTCCTTCTCTTACTCCTCCCCCTGCTCAGCCCCTGCCTTCTCTTACCCCTTCCCTGCTCTTCCCCTTCCTTCTCTTACCCCTCCCCCTGCTCTACCCCTTCCTTCTCTTACCCCTCCCCCTGCTCTACCCCTTCCTTCTCTTACCCCTCCCCCTGCTCTTCCCCTCCCTTCTCTTACCCCTCCCCCGGCTCTTCCCCTTCCTTCTGTTACCCCTCCCCCTGTTCTTTCCCTTCCTCCTCATCCCCCCCTTCTCTTCCCTACTATCAGCCTACTATGCAAGGCCCGATTTGCCTAATAAGCCAAGTTTTCCTGAATTAATATATTTTCTCTTAATTTTTTCTTATGAAATGATAAAGCAACCCATTTCATTATGTATGAGGTCAATTTTTTTTATTGGAGATAAAATTAACGTAGATATATGACCGAACCTAACCAACCCTACCTAACCTAATCTAACCTATCTTCATAGGTTAGGTTAGGTTAGGTAGCCGAAAAAGTTAGGTTAGGTTAGTTTAGGTAGGTTAGGTAGTCGAAAAACAATTAATTCATGAAAACTTGGCTTATTAGGCAAATCGGGCCTTGCATAGTAGGCTGAGAAGTGCGTTCTGGCAGAGGAGGAAGGTGGATGAAAAAGAGGAAGGAGGAAGAAGGGGGAGAGGAAAGTAGGAGGGGGGGAAGGAGCAGGACGTCTGGGGGGGAAAGGGGGGGAATTAGATAATGAAGGAGAAGAGGAGGGGGAAGAATAGCAGGGGTAGGAGTAGTACAGGTAAGAGGGGGGGAGGAGGAAGATTAGGATGAGTAAGAGAAGGGGAACGAGAAGGAAAGGGAAGAGGAGGGGAGAGGGTAGGGGGAAGAGAAGGGGGGGATGAGGAGGAAGGGAAAGAACAGGGGGAGGGGTAACAGAAGGAAGGGGAAGAGCCGGGGGAGGGGTAAGAGAAGGGAGGGGAAGAGCAGGGGGAGGGGTAAGAGAAGGAAGGGGTAGAGCAGGGGGAGGGGTAAGAGAAGGAAGGGGTAGAGCAGGGGGAGGGGTAAGAGAAGGAAGGGGAAGAGCAGGGAAGGGGTAAGAGAAGGCAGGGGCTGAGCAGGGGGAGGAGTAAGAGAAGGAAGGGGTAGAGCAGGGGGAGGGGTAAGAGAAGGAAGGGGTAGAGCAGGGGGAGGGGGTAAGAGAAGGAAGGGGAAGAGCAGGGGGAGCGGTAAGAGAAGGAAGGGGTTGAGCAGGGGGAGGGGTAAGAGAAGGCAGGGGTAGAGCAGGGGGAGGGGTAAGAGAAGGAGGATCACTTACTAGACAGCTACACCAATCCAGCAATGGGAACATATTCAAGATATTTTTAAGAGTTTATGTCCTACTTCCAAGACTATGCCCTATATATTATGAAGAAAAGGATTCAATCCCCGAACAGTTACTTCTGTGGGAATTACGCCGTTTATTTTGCCTATCATTTTTCCAGAATAAGCTTAGAGGCTGCCTTGCTTTACTTTGATGAAGCATTTAAATATGGCCAATTTCGGAAGAATGATAAAAAAACAAAGAGTTGAAATTTAGTTATGCTCATATGAAAATACTGGTGTGTAAGCAAACATTATGCTTAAACGGCCTTTATGAGTGTGAAACGTTGTGTGACGAAGTTGACTAGGAAGATGATAGTGCGGTGAGTAATACTTTATGTTAGGATTGAATGATGAACATAATAATAATGACTGTATTTATTTTACAACAAAACTCATAACCTTTTTTCCATTATATAGATTGATTGGTTGACTAGGATGCCAAGAAGGTTCGATGGACTGGATGAATGCCTCTCCCCCTCTGTCTACTAGCTAAACTACCAAGAAGTAGTCTTATTATTATTATTTTTATTGTTATAAATTGCTTAAGTGTTTAATAAAAGAATAAATTTATATAATGTGTATACTTTTTCCCTCGTTTATTGTGGACTGAGGAAATGTGAAGTGTGGAATTGTCGAGTGATTTTTTTTTTTTTTTTTTTTTGAAAGCCCAGCCCAACAACCCAAACACAGGTGCATAAAAGTACAGAACAATAGGCCTCCGAAACCCCTAAGAGGCAAAATTACAAAACTACATTAAACAAAAAACATGGAAATACAGAACATTGAAAGTCAAACAGAAATAACTGAGTACATTTCTTTTTTTTTTTTTTTTTACTCCGTTTCCTCATGCATAATTAAAAAGACATAATACAAAGGCAGAACACAAAACACAAATCAAGAAAGAACAGATAAATAATACATAAATAGCCCAAGGCAAAGTACATGGCACATAAAAAGAGAAATAACAATCAGTAATGGCAAAAAGAACACTCATAACACAGGAACAGTAGTACATGAAAAGGGGGGGGGGGGAGGACAAAACATAAACCCGGGCACCCCAACCCCCACACAGAAAATCACAAAATACAGAAGAGGCACGCTCCAAAGTCATAGGAGCATATAAGCATACATACCATAAAGAACAAAAATGCACAAAACATAAAACCCATACAAGGCAAACAAAAAGGCCCACGCAGGAGCCAGGGAAAACATAAAAACCACACCCACACACAAGCACACCCAAACGAACACACACCCACAGGAGCAACCACAACAGAAACAAAACAACCACACACACACACACAACCCGCCCAACCCCCGCCGAGGAGGCCCATCGGAGGACCGGGGACCTTAAACAAACCGGAACAAGACCCACCCAACCAACCCACAGCCAACATCCACGAGCCCAACCCACGACCAATCACTCAAAAGCAGCCCCACGAACATACGCACCAGTAAACCAACCACAAAAATCATCCGGAAAAGCACGCTGCAGCCACCACCAGGTGAACCGTAAGCGTCCCCTCAAAAACCCCAAAACCCTATCAACCCCATAACCCTCCCTCCGGCCAACCCACACACAATACACATAGTCAGTGACAAGAAGACAGAGCGTATTACACACCCGTCGAGAGCCCCGCGGAAAAGACAAAAACATAAACGGCAAAAAACCACCCTGACATCGCGGCCCACAAACCACGGCCAACACAGCACGAAACCAAGCAAGCAAACCACTCAGCCTCTCACAAAAATAGAAAACATGTAACTGAGTTTCAGGCAAACCACAGTGGACACATGCATCAGAGGCACGCAAACCCAGCATGCACAACCGGTCATTTGTCGCCAACGACAAATGCAACATGCGAAACAACAACTCCCGCTGCTGCGGTGCCAAAAACCGCGTCCCTAACGCCGCCCACACCTCCCCCCAATCCCAACACGGGAATAAAGACTCCACCCGCGGCTTGACACGACAAAATAGAACCCCATAAATCGCCTTCACTGAGAGAGACATATAACCCGGACAACGACAGACAGCCCGAAGAATGTCTACCGCCCAGGAGTAAACAGGAGGGGTACAAAAGGCCACCTCCCGACAAACACCGCAATCCACCAAAAAACTAAACCGGACCGAACAATAAAAAATACACAAAGCATTGAGCCCCCACCCAACGCTAAACCCTGACGCAACGAGACCCAGAACAGCGCCCGAGCCGTGGTAAACACATCAGGAATACCAACCCCACCTTCCCGCACCGCTAACACCAACGTCGAGCGACGAACCGGGTGGTAACGACCACACCACACGTACCTATAAACCTGACGTTCCAACCCCAGAGCCAGCCGGCGATCTAGGGGGAAACACCGAGCCACGAACCAGACACGTGACAGAACTTTACAAGTAACAAGCAACGCCCGCTGATAAATTGTTAACGGGCGCGCAGCCAACAACCCAACCGCAACACCAACACTACGAGAAACCGCACCCCAATTAAATTCCAAAGATCTCTCGTAAGAAGCGAACCAGGTGATCCCCAGAACACGCAGAGAGGAGACCACCGGAAACCAAGACCCCTCCCACACAAGGCGAGAGGACCACCCACCGATACCCATAAGACCAGATTTGGCACGATTGACCTGGGCCCCAGTGGCCAACTCAAACCTCTCAACCACGACCTGGACAGCCCGAACAGAACCAGCAGAGGCCACGAACAGGATGGTATCATCCGCATAACCGCAGATGGGTAACCGAAGATCAGAAGGCAGCCGGGGGGGACGGATCAACGCACAAGCCTTGACCGCCCGAAAAAAAGGCTCCTGAAAGAGCACATAAAGGAGCATGGAAAGCGGACAACCCTGCCTCACCGAACGGCGTACAGGGAAAGGAGCACTCAAGAACCCATTGATGCAAACCCGACTGCAACACTGAGCGTACAACATACGCACCCAACGAACAAACAAAGGCGGAAAACCAAGCCGCTCTAACACACGAAAAACAAAAGCTAACGAAACACGGTCAAAAGCCTTAGACCAATCCAGGCAAAGCATCGCTGCTGACAAGCGAGAGCCCGACACGTACAGAAGCACATCCCGAAATAACGCATTGCACTGCAGTAACGAGCGACCTGGAACACCACAAAACTGTTCCACGGAAACCACAGACGCAACCACACGGCGACACCGACCAGCTAAAATCTTGGACAGGATCTTATAGTCCACATTCAACAAAGTAATGGGTCTCCAGTTCGAGAAGAACCGCAAATCGCCCGGCTTTGGGAGCAGCCGCACAATCCCAACGCACTGAGACACAGGCAGAACGCACCCCCGGAGGCAAGTCCGGACCACCTCCAAAAGAACATCACCCAACACATCCCAAAAGGCAACATATAATAATAATAATAATAATAATAATAATAATAATTTTTATTTAGGCAAAGGTACATACATAAAGAGATTTTACAAAGTTTGTTGGCTTTATAGATAAGAGCTAGTACATACAATGCCTAAAGCCACTATTACGCAAAGCGTTTCGGGCAGGCAAAGCGTTCGTTTAAACATAAACGTTTTATACATAAAACTCGACAGGAAGACCATCCGAGCCTGGCACCTTCCCGGAACGAAACGACCTCACCACATCGAAAAGCTCCCCCAACGAAACATCTTCCTCCAAACCAACACAATCAGCAGCAGACAACCCCGGAGCACAACCACCCAAAAAACCTTCCGCAATCGCGTCGTCCCCTACCACCTCCCCATAGAGCGCAACCAACTCCTGCCGCACATAATGCAACACACCACCGGTGTCCGAAACAACGGACCCATCCGGCCGTTGCAGAGCCGTAAAAAGAACACCGTCCCGCGCAGCCTTCACCTTCCCTAAAAGATAAGGAGAGAGCCGTTCCCCGTCAACACGTTCACTCACACGAGCACGCACACGAACACCCTCGGCCCACTCATTCCGCAAACCACAAATACGCTCCTTACACTCTGCAATCTCCCCAAAACAGTCAATCCCAGCATTGTACCGCACATACAACTGCGAAAGCCTCGCCTGGAACAACCACAGCAACCCAAACCTTCCAGCAGCCTCACGTTTGGCAGCCACCCGAAAAAACAACCGACATTGCTCCTTACCCAGCAAACAATTTTAGGTTGCCACAACATATCTGGAAAGTATTTGAAAGTATTGGAAACGTTTGTTTTATCGTATCAGATACGATATTGTGTGTGGACTTAAATAGGTTTCCAAAACTTATAACCAAGACATATGTATCTAACACTAATTTGAGATGTTGTGGCAACTTTACACTCCTAACATGAGTCATTCATAATCCATTCATATACCAATATGAATCTCTTATGAAAGGTTTGAGCCAATAATCTGAACCCTTTTCACATCTTTGTGTTTAAAGTTAAATTTCTTGAAATTAAATTATATTTTATATTATATTATTTTTATTTTATTTTATATTATATTATTATTTTCAATTTAAATATTAAAACCAATTTAAGGGAAAAAAAAATCTAATAATTTATATTTCTTTTATTATTTACTAACAATTATAATTATTTACTAACGGAGAGAGGGGCGGCTGTACGGCGGAGAGTGGCGGCTGTGGCGGACAGTGGCGGCGGTGGCGGATAGTGGCGGCGGGCGGACAGTGGCGGCGGGCGGACAGTGGCGGCGGCGGGCGGACAGTGGCGGCGGGCGGACAGTGGCGGCGGTGGCGGATAGTGGCGGCGGCGGACGGACAGTGGCGGCGGCGGGCGGACAGTGGCGGCGGTGGCGGATAGTGGCGGCGGGTGGACAGTGGCGGCGGGCGGACAGTGGCGGCGGGCGGACAGTGGCGGCTGTGGCGGATACTGGCGGCGGGCGGACCGTGGCGGCTTTGGCGGCGGTGGTGGACAGTGGCGGCGGGCGGACAGTGGCGGCGGCGGGCGGACAGTGGCGGCGGCGGGCGGACAGTGGCGGCGGCGGGCGGACAGTGGCGGCGGCGGGCGGACAGTGGAGGCGGCGGGCGGACAGTGGTGGCGGCGGGCGGACAGTGGTGGCGGTGGCAGACAGTGGTGGCGGTGGCGGACAGTGACGGCGGTGGCGGACAGTGACGGCGGTGGCGGACAGTGACGGCGGTGGCGGACAGTGGCGGACACTGGCGGTGGTGGCGGGCGGTGGCGGGTGGCGGCGTCTGTGATGAGTGGTGGCGGCTGGCGGTGGTGGGTGGTGGTGGCGGCGGTGGTGGTGGGTGGTGGTGGCGGCGGCGGCTGGTGGTGGTGGGTGGTGGCGGCGGTGGTGGTGGGTGGTGGTGGCGGCGGTGGTGGTGGGTGGTGGTGGCGGCGGCGGCTGGTGGTGGTGGGTGGTGGCGGCGGTGGTGGTGGGTGGTGGTGGCGGCGGCGGCTGGTGGTGGTGGGTGGTGGCGGCGGATGGTGGGTGGCGGCGGCGGCTGGTGGTGGTGGGTGGTGGCGGCGGGTGGTGGGTGGTGGCGGCTGTGGTGGGTGGTGGCGGGTGGTGGCGGGCGGTGGCGGGCGGTGGCGGGCGGCGGCGGCTGTGGTGGGTGGTGACGATCGGCGGTGGGGGAGGCTGGTGGCGGCTGGCGGTGGCGGCTTGCGGTGGCGACTGTGGCAACGGGCGGTGACGGCTGATAGCGGGCGGTGGTGGCGGCTGGTGGCAGGTGGTGGTGGCGGTGGTGGCGGCTGGTGGTGGTGGCAGCTGGTGGCGGTGATGGCGGCTGGTGGTGGTGGCAGCTGGTGGCGGTGATGGCGGCTGGTGGTGGTGGTGGTGGCGGCTGGTGGTGGTGGCAGCTGGTGGCGGCTGGTGGTGGTGGTGGTGGTGATGGCGGCTGGTGGCGGGCGGTGGCGGGCGGTGGCGGCTTGTGGCGGCTGGTGGTGGCGGCGGTGGTGGGTGGTGGTGGTGGTGGTGGGTGGTGGTGGCGGCTGTGGTGGGTGGTGGCGGTGGTGTCGGCGGCGGCTGTGGTGGGTGGCGGCGGCGGTGATGGGTGGTGGCGGCGGCGGTGGTGGTGGGTGGTGGTGGCGGCGGCGGTGATGGGTGGTGGCGGCGGTGGTGGTGGGTGGTGGTGGCGGCGGCGGCTGGTGGTGGTGGGTGGTGGTGGTGGGTGGTGGCGGCGGGTGGCGGTGGTGGGTGGCGGGTGGCGGCTGGTGGTGGGTGGTGGCGGCGGGTGGTGAGTGGCGGTGGTGGGTGGCGGTGGCTGGTGGCGGCTGGTGGTGGGTGGTGGCGGCGGTTGGTGAGTGGCGGTGGTGGGTGGCGGTGGCGGGTGGTGGCGGGTGGCGGCTGGTGATGGGTGGTGGCGGGTGGCGGATGGTGGTGGGTGGTGGCGGGTGGCGGCTGGTGGTGGGTGGCGGCGGGTGGTGGGTGGTGGCGGCGGGTGGTGGGTGGTGGCGGCGGGCGGTGAGTGGCGGTGGTGGGTGGCGGTGGGTGGTGGTGGGTGGTGGCGGGTGGCGGCTGGTGGTGGGTGGTGGCGGCTGGTGGTGGGTGGTGGCGGCTGGTGGTGGGTGGCGGCTGGTGGTGGGTGGCGGGTGGCGGCTGGTGGTGGGTGGTGGCAGGTGGCGGCTGGTGGCTGGTGGTGGGTGGTGGCGGGTGGCGGCTGGTGGTGGGTGGCGGGTGGCGGCGGGTGGCGGCTGGTGGTGGGTGGCGGGTGGCGGCGGGTGGCGGCTGGTGGTGGCAGGTGGCGGCAGGTGGTGGCTGGTAGCTGGTCGCGGGTGGCGGGTGGCGGGTGGCGGCTGGTGGTGGGTGGTGGCAGGTGGCGGCGGGTGGCGGCTGGTGGTGGGTGGCGGGTGGCGGCGGGTGGCGGCGGGTGGCGGCGGGTGGCGGCGGGTGGCGGCTGGTGGCGGCCAGCTGGGACACACCCTTCACCACTGAAGGTCTGAGCTCAACTAACCATATGTCTCTCTCACCCACCAGAACAGTGTTGCCAGCTCGCGCTCTCAAAATGTTTCCTTCAAAGATTGTATATTATCTTTGAACAACAAGTTTGATTATCAAGGAAATAATGCATATATTATTGTCACATTAATACTGTGCAATATCTTATTACATTCCTGCTAAATAATTATAATTTGAAACAGGACAAAAAATCCAACATATATATATAAACCAACATTAGAGATCACGAGGCCTAGGCCTCGCCTGTGACCACACATCCTGCCTCCCTGGCCTGCTACTCTCTCACACCTCACACTCTTAACTCTCTCATAATCACTTTCACTCTCTTACTCTGTCACTCTTACTCTCTGTCACTCTTACTCTGTCACTCTTACTCTGTCACTCTTACTCTCTGTCACTCTTACTCTCTGTCACTCTTACTCTCTGTCACTCTTACTCTCTGTCACTCTTACTCTCTGTCACTCTTACTCTCTGTCACTCTTACTCTCTGTCACTCTTACTCTGTCACTCTTACTCTCTGTCACTCTTACTCTGTCACTCTTACTCTGTCACTCTTACTCTCTGTCACTCTTACTCTCTGTCACTCTTACTCTGTCACTCTTACACTCTGTCACTCTTACTCTGTCACTCTTACTCTCTGTCACTCTTACTCTGTCACTCTTACTCTCTGTCACTCTTACTCTGTCACTCTTACTCTGTCACTCTTACTCTCTGTCACTCTTACTCTGTCACTCTTACTCTGTCACTCTTACTCTCTGTCACTCTTACTCTCTGTCACTCTTACTCTGTCACTCTTACTCTCTGTCACTCTTACTCTCTGTCACTCTTACTCTCTGTCACTCTTACTCTGTCACTCTTACTCTGTCATTCTTACTCACTCTCTCACTCTTACTCTCATACACTTACTCTCAATTACTCTTACTCTCAATCACTCTTGCTCCCAATCACTCTTACTCTCAATCACTCTTACTCTCAATCACTCTTACTCTCAATCACTCTTACTCTCATTCTTACTCTTACTCACTCTTACTCTCAATCACTCTTATTCTCATTCTTACTCCTACTCCCAATCACTCTTACTCCCAATCACTCTTACTCTCAATCACTCTTACTCCCAATCACTCTTACTCTCAATCACTCTTACTCTCAATCACTTTTACTCTCAATCACTCTTACTCTCAATCACTCTTACTCTCACTAACTCTCAATCACTCTTACTCTCACTCTAACTCTCAATCACTCTTATGCACTAGATTACTCACTCTTTCTCTCAGTCATCCTTACTCACTCTCATACTCACTCTTACTCTGTCACTCTTACTCTCTGTCACTCTTACTCTCTGTCACTCTTACTCTCTGTCACTCTTACTCTCTGTCACTCTTACTCTGTCACTCTTACTCTCTGTCACTCTTACTCTCTATCACTCTTACTCTGTCATTCTTACTCTGTCACTCTTACTCACTCTCAGTCACCCTTACCCATTCATACTCACTCTCACTCTTACTCTCGTACTCTTACTCTCAATTACTCTTACTCTCAATCACTCTTACTCCCAATCACTCCTACTCCCAATCACTCCTACTCTCAATCACTCCTACTCTCATTCTTACTCTTGCTCCCAATCACTCTTACTCTCAATCACTCTTATTCTCATTCTTACTCTTACTCTTACTCTTACTCCCAATCACTCTTACTCCCAATCACTCTTACTCTCAATCACTCTTACTCTCAATCACTCTTACTCTCATTCTTACTCTTACTCACTCTTACTCTCAATCACTCTTATTCTCATTCTTACTCCTACTCTCACTTTAACTCCTACTCCCAATCACTCTTACTCCCAATCACTCTTACTCTCAATCACTCTTACTCCCAATCACTCTTACTCTCAATCACTCTTACTCTCAATCACTCTTACTCTCAATCACTCTTACTCTCAATCACTCTTACTCTCACTAACTCTCAATCACTCTTACTCTCACTCTAACTCTCAATCACTCTTACTCTCATACTCACCCTTACTCTCAATCACTTTACTCTCACTCTTACTCATTCTGTCACCCTTACTCTCACTCTTACTCACTCTGTCACTCTTACTCACTCTCAGTCACTCTTACTTATACTCACTCTAACTCACACTTACACACTCTCTGGCACTCTCACTCACCTTCAGTCACTCTTACTCACTCTTACCCACTCTCGCTCACTCTTACTCACTCTAGTTAATAAGAACACGCCAATATAAGACAACAAAACGTTTTCAGATTCTTTCTCACCACTTTCCAGCAACTTTTATAATTTATATAAATTATCTTAGGGAATAATACATAAATTATATATTTAAACATGATATTAGTGTTTAGTGGAATGCATAAGGAGTCAAATTGTGTTAAAAACAGCGATTTTTAGAAAATTTGGAAAACTACTTTTTTCTGTTCATATTATAACTAAATGGATTTTAAAGGTTTCACTCAGCCAATATATATCATTCACAATTTATTAATGGATTTTTCAAAAAAACACCATAAATTTTATATTTAAACATGTAAAAACTATTTGTTTTACATTTGGAAGAAAATAATTGTAGAAAAACAATTTATAATTAAACCTTTGTGTTTGGATTTTTTGAGTAAAAGTTTCTCAAAGGCTCTCCTGCACCATTCTCAATGCAAATCATTCCCACACCTATGGGAAGAGATAGGCGAACGTTGTGTAGATGATTTGTGTTTGCTGGGTACACCACTCCCACCAATCTAAAACAGAAGGAAAACCACACCGCCGGGCGAGAACCCCAACCCACCAAACCCGAAACTGCCCACAAACCCTCGGAGAACGCAACAACCCACAATTCAGCTTCCACCACCCCGCGCCGACCCGTACCTGACTGGGCACACCAACCCGAACCACCACGAGACTATGGTCCGAGAAAGCAAACACAGAACACCCCCCGCCAGTAACATACACTCGATCAATCCGCGAACGCGCCCCATGCGCAGCAAAAGTAAAGGACAACTCGCCCCCATAGAGCACAGCAGCATCCTTGAAACCGCAAGAACGCACCACCTCCAGCAGCGCACCCGAGACATTCTGCGGGCGGGCGCTACTACAGTCCCGCGCACTCGTCACACAGTTAAAATCACCACCAAAAACCATACTCCGCGTATCATGACGCAAGAAAGGGAGAAGCCCCACCCGAAAAAACTCCTCCCGTTCCCAACGGCGAGCCACCCCCGAGGGGGCGTACACCGTCAGGAATGGAAGAACGACCCCCAAAAACTCAACCCTCACAAACAAAACCCGCCCATCCTCATCCATCTCCGTGTGAAGCACGGAGAAGGAAGCCCGCCTAGAAAACAACATAAGCGTCCCCCCGAAGGACGTCCTTGGCGGGTTGAGCACAACATGAAAATGCGCACTTAAACACTGCAGCACAGACACCTCACGAACATTATGCTCCTGGATCAGAGCCACATCCACACGCTGCTCCTGCAGAACATCCAACAGGCCCAACTGGACCCCAAGATCATTTAAACCACGAACATTCAAAGACGCACAGACAACAGAGGGCGCCATCGGGAGAACCTCAGGACACCCCCAACCCAACGCGTCCCCCAGGGGACACAACCGCACCCGCAGCAGGAGCCACATCCACACCACCAGGCTCAACCCCCTGCCGCACCCTGGAAGACGACCGGCCAGGAACCGCTTTCAAAATCACAGGAGACACACCATGCGAAGAGGGCGCCCCAGGCGTCGAGGACACCATCCACAGTTTTTCCCCTGCCTCCGCCGCCCCGAGCCCGACACCACGCTCAATGCCCCGCTCATCCCCAGATCCCGCTTCCGAAGGGGGAGGAGGAACCACTGGAGAAGCGGAGCGAGGAGCACCAGCCAAAGGTACACCACCCGAAGCCTCGATCCTCTTCCCAGGGGGGCCCCTGCTGTGCGACCGATCCCTCGGAGCGCGCTTTCGGCGAGGAACAGAAGAGCCCAATGCAACCACAGGAGGCACAGCACAAGCGACAGCAGGCGGCTGCGCCACGGCACCAGCATCAGGAACACCGCTAGGCTGGCCGTCAGGAGACACAGTATCAACACCGCCCCTGGCCTCGGGAAGCACACTGGCCACTGCACACGGGTCGCCCGCCGGCACCACACCACACACGTCGGATTCCAAGGAGACACTCGGGTCGCGATGTACCTCCGCCGCCACCAGCATAGGCGCACCCGAAGCAGGAGCCGCGAGAGCATCAGAGTCAACACACAGAGCAGAGGACCCAGCAGCAGACGGAGAGGTAGGGACAGCTGGGGACGACGCCTCCAGAGGCACACCCATAGAGCCCGGGCCCACTGGGGGCGCCCCAGCCTCCGGCAGAAGTGGAAAATCATCCGCATGGAAAACCGATGGGTCCTCCGGGCGAGGGGCACGGCAAGCTGCAGCGAAATGGCCTACCTCACCACACCGGAAACAGGAGCGAGTCTGCCCCTGGTAAAACACACGCACATAAAACCCACACACAGCCACCCGAGAGGGAATAGCCCCAGAGAGCCGCACGCGCAAAGTACGGGCACCCATACAGAGCCCCTTCAGGCGCCCACTAAGCAGACAGGCATGACGCTGCCCCACCATCTCACCATACCGACGGAACGCGGCGGACAGCTCATCCTCAGGAAACTGCACCGGCGCACCATGAACGCTCACATACGTCAGGGGGCCCCACGGATCGGAGACCTCCACCGTCACAGCAGAATCTGGAAGTACATGCGTCCGTGTACCCCATCGACGCACAAACAGCTGATACACCTGCGCCGAGGAGAATGTCACCGCCACCCGGGTAGGGGAAAGTTTCTCAACACCGTAGAGATCTTGGTACTCCACACGCATGACGTCCATAAGGGCAACCTCCACCAAGGGCCAGTCAACGGGGGCCGAGAAATCAAGCCGGGCGGTGTCGACCCGGCGAACACGGCCACCACTAGTCGACGCCATGACACCCGCCAGGCCCCGGCCAATGGCCGCACCACACCGTCAACAAGACGACCACCACGCAGCAGTTACAGGTCAACACTGACAGCCCGGACCGAACGTCAGCGCCCTCCGGTAGCAGAGCGGCCACCAGTGCGAATCAATTGTCGAGTGATTGTTGATGACTGTCACCTGCATGGGAGGAGGGTGAGGGGAGGGGAGGGGAGGGGGGCCGGTGCGAAATATGACCCCCACCACCTTAACGCAAACACAGCCACTCAAGCGTGGGGCGTGGGGGCGTCAAAGACCACACACCGGGGGCTCGCGACATGGAGGTACACTGCTCCTAGTACAGTTCACGGCTCCTATGTGGTCTGCTAGTATGTGGTGGTGAGAACCTCATGTCTATGTGGCCACATGTGGGCCTGTGGTCATTTGATGGTGCTGAGTATGTACCGCTCTGGAAGCAAGCAAGCAAGCAAGGTGTAGGAGTGAGGGGAGAAACCCACCCACACTGTTTACAGAAAAAAACTATTTACGGCTCATTGACCTACTCCATTTGCTACTGAGATGCTCTACCGTGAACACAGGCCTGTCTGACGTGAAAACTATTCGCCGACATTGAACACCAACGACACAAACAGAATTGGGTGAGAAAGTTATACGTTTTTTTCCCACATATAACAGACAGTGTTTAACAAAAAAAATGAGATCCCACTATCAGACAAAGCTACTGCCTGCTCCCCTCTCTTCTCCTCTCCCCCTATCCCCTCCTTCACATGCCCTACCCCTAACCACCCATCTTAAGAACCTGGTCTCCTACCCTGTCAGGGATAGGGGAGGGCCCCCCTTCCTCAACATATCCTACATATTGTTATTTAACTATATATATATATATATATATATATATATATATATATATATATATATATATATATATATATATATATATATATATATAAATATATATATATAAATATATATATATATATATATAAATATATGTGTGTGTATATATATATATATATATATATATATATATATATATATATATATATATATATATATATATAATATATATATATATATATTATATATATATTATATATATATATATATATATATATATATATATATATATATATATACGCGATTAACTTTACGGCTCATACTCATACATATTCATCTACTACTGTTGCTCACCTGTTCACCACACCTGCTTTTATACTTACACTTTCACCCTACATGACCCACAACGTCCCACATGCCGCAACCTGTCCCACACCATTTGGGAGCACCTTCCCCTCCCCCTCCCTCCCTCTCTCTCACTATCAACTTGTTGATGTATACTTCCCCCATTACTTATCCCACCATACCCCTCTTACCCCTACACACACATTCTACCTACATGACCCACAACGTCCCATACATTTTACTCCTGTGACCCACAACGTTCCCCACCCCTGATGCTACCCGTCCCAATCTACGGACTCCCACACCCAATTTTGACTAGGACCGAGTTCGATCCCAGAGGTTCTCCTCGGGGAGGGGACGGTTCTAGTCACATATTTCACTACCGAAGTCCAATGGTTAGCACTGCGGAATACTTCATTTCTCTCCCTTTTAATTATAATTTGGTTTTAATCTGAGCTTGCACTGTTGTGCAGCAGTCCTCTCTGGACGTATGTTCCGTACTGGAGCTGCAGGTGTTGGAAGTCTTTGAGCGTCTTCCTTTCCCGCCAGTTCTAATGGAACTAGTTTCTCTAAGGTTTTGTGTTGCCTTGGCACTTTACTTCCACTATTCTCAAGATGTCCTGATGGTCTGGATGAACAGAAACTATTTGGTCTATCAGCCACTCTGAGCATGGACCATCATTGTTCACTAGAACAATGTCACCAGGGTTCTTCAAGTTAATTCTGTTGTGGGGGTTGTTTGCCTCGTAATGATACTCCCTCAGAATGGTTAAGTGTTCTCGAGTCCATACATCATTCCACCGACTTATCATTTATGATAAGATGTTTGAAACGTTGTACCAAGTCACTCTCTCTGATATATGAAGGATCTTCTGGTTCCTCGTCTTTTGGGACACTAGAGGTCTTAGATGTCCCCCATATATCAGATGGGATGGACTTAATGGTTCTCATTGTGAAATATCATTAGAGAGGTAGGTAAGTAGTCGGTTGTTGACTCAAGCTTTTATTTTTATGAAAACTGTTTGGAACTCCTGTAAGTGAATTTTTGACGATGTAGGGCCTTTCTTAGGATCGTTTTACTGTGCTATCATGTGTTCATAAAAGCCTCTATGCCACGGTGTTCTGAGGGTATAAGCTTTCTGTGGCACTGCCGTTGATTCAGGGCAGTGTGCACCTTTGGGTTGGTTCCAGACATCTCTATGACATGCTTCCCCTGCCACCAAGTTGGACCCATTGTCTGAAATCATCAACTTAGGGCAGGATCGACAGGCAGCAAACATGCGAAAAGCCTGTATGAATGCCTCGGCACTCATATTAGGAGTAACTTCTAGATATACTCCCCTTGTTGTGGCACAGGGGAATAGGCAGATGTACGCCTTCACTGGGACCTTGTCATTGGTGCATGTTAAAGTTAGAGTTCCTGTGAAGTCTACTCCTGTGGTCTCAAAGGGACATAGATGGACTACTCGTTCCTTTGGGAGTGGTGGAGGTCCAACATAAGGACACACTTGGGCATCATACTTCTGGCAGATTACACAGGATTTAATTATGGACTTTACACTCTGACGACCTTGAGGAAGCCAGAACTGTTGTCTTAAGTCAGTGAGGGTTATCTAGTACCCCCACCATGCAGTGTGCTGTGTTTGTATATGTGTAATACAATTAGCCTGCTTATTGTGTGGTGTCGGGGAAGCAATATTGATTTTTTTTACTTCCACATCTATGTCCGCATGCTGTAAGCGGCCTCCACACTTTATTTGGTTATAAGTGTTAGTGTCAAACTAGAGACCCAGATTATTTTTAAGTTTCTTAGGGACGTTGTCAAAATCCATCCCGAATGTATCTGTTTGGGCTCTTTTGACCCAGTATCTTAAGGGACTAGGGAGGTGATGTTTGATTCCTGTTTTCTTTAGAAAATCAAACACCACTTGTGTGACCCCTAGTATTTTATTCAGTTCAGAGTACCGATTAGGTTCAATTACCAAAGTCCGAGGTGGTTCTGGATTCTCAGTGGGAGCAGTGACATTGGTCACAATGACTTTTGGCTTTGTTCAGGCCATTGGCCACTGACTAGCCACTGAGGTCCATTGAACCACATGTCTGTTTTGGTTGAATGCTGTAAAGGCAGGCCTCTGAAGAGATAGTCAGCTGGATTCTCTTTGGTGGGTACATATCTCAGTTTGTATCTGATGACAATTTTCATATTTCCTTAATGCAGTTACTCACGTAAGGATTTTTACTATTGTTATTTCTCACCTAATGCAGTACTGCCTCATTATCTAACCATACCACTGTTTCTTCAAAGTGGATGTTACTTAAGGCTTTGATCAGATAATGAGCTAATCTTACTTCTAGCAGTAGGGTTGTTAACTCCAGTTGTGGCAATAACCTTTCCTTCAACGGTGCCACCCTGGCCTTTGATATGAGCAAATTGGCTTGCCCATTTGTTACCATGTAAGCTACTGTGCCATAAGACTTTCTTGAGGCAACGCAGAACTCATGTAGCTTAATTGGTTGATTTTCGTTTACTGTTTTCTGCAGGAACTTGTCAGACAGTAGGATATTTAGATCCTTCACTAACCCCTGTCACTTTTCTTGTACAGCAGATGTTAAAAGATCATCCCAGCCTATCTTCTGTGGTCAGCATTACTGCATATCAACCTCCCATTTTTCAAGATGGGACTTAATAGTCCCAAAGGGTCAAAGGGTTTGCAGACCTGGGATAGTAGTTTCCTCCATGTTAGATTGGTGGCATCAGGTTCCACCGATTTGATGACCAACTGATCCAGAGTTGTATCCCATTTGACACCTAGTACCTTTGCCTTCTGGGGTACTTTGTAGTCGGGAAATTCTGCTTCGACCAGCTGTTTTAAATTAGTATTATTGGAGGCCCACGACTGGAGAGGCATATTTGCTCCGAACAACTCTTGATTGGCCTCATGGTTCATATTCAGCAGTTTACTATCACTGCTCGTTTTTCCTTGGAAATTGTCCACGTATAAGTTGTTGCTAATTTCAGTTTTATTTAGGCTATTAGACTTCTTCAAGTATGTGCCTAAGGCTGCTTGAAGCAGAAATGGCAAAGAAGTAGTTCAAAAGAAAACTGATGCAAACTTGTATGTGATTAATTCACTGTTTGGATCGTTAGGATCCTTGATCTATAGGAACTCTGTGTAGTTACGGTCTTTTTCCAGGAGACGCATCCTATGGAATGCCGTACTTATGTCGGCCGTGTAAGTATATGTCCCAATGCAGAACTTAAACAGCACATCGTACAGCCTTTGTGTCAGGATAGGGTCCGTTCGAAGGCACTCATTCAATGAGACACTATTCGGCCTTATCTTGGCACTACAGTTAAATACTATCATTAATGGCGTAGTCGCTTAATTTTTTAGTACTGTATGGTGCAGCAAATATTGTCCTTCCTTAGGGTTATCATTGGTAGCACCCTCAATAATTTTTTTATTATGTTGTAGTTGGATTATACCATAGTACAATTTCAAGTTCTCAGGTTGTCTATTTAAATGCATCACCTGACGCCTTAATTGGTTTTGTACCATGAAAATTTTACAGGTAGCTGGGGATGATTCAGCTTCCATGGTAACCTGACCCAGTATTGATTGTCCCTGTAGACAACTAAGTCCAGGTATTGTTTTGTAAGTCCAGTCGTCATCTGGACTAGGTTGTTCAGGGACAATGCCTAGAGTTTCTAGATCCCATAATTTATGTATGAAGGAATGAAGCTCATCCTCGGACATGTCTCTGAAGTTGAGTGGTGACTGTTCTCCCACCTAGTCACGCAACCATTACTGGGTTAACTTGATGGTTGTCTACAGGTATGGGTTGCTTCAGACTCAATACTAGGCCTATGAGCAAATTGCCTCCTGCAGACATTAACAGGTTTATTCCCTTCTGATTAGATTTTTCCTTTTATGAAGGTATGAAAGTAGTCTGCACCTACAAGGAATCCAATACTGGAGATGTGTTCAGACGTGATTTTGATGTCAGCCAACTTAATCCCTTTTTTCTTGTAGGAACTTGGCTGTTGCCCCTAGACAATAAACATATAGGTCAGATGGGATTTTGTCTATGACAATGGCCGGTACCATTTCGGGCATAACCACCTAAACGTACTAAAGGTTGGACTACTTTGTAAACTTAGGTTCCTGAGTGTATCAGGAATCCTGATATATCTAGTTTCACCTGTGTTACGGCCCTCTCGGGTCGCAACTGGGTTCTTACTCTTATGTCGTTAGAGGAAGGGTATCTGGCCCCAAGCCAGTAGTGGCTTTCAAGGGATGTGATCCGTAACGCAAGTAACTTAAAGGGGAAGGGAAATAAAGTCAAGAACTTAATACTATAATTATTACCATCACCAATAAATAATATATAAAAGATTACACAGGGGGAGGGATATTAACACTGCACAGGGGACTTATTTACACTGTAGTCTTCTTCTGAAGACTCTGGATGTTCTTGGGGCCAAGTTCTCGGTGCTCTCGTGGTCTCTCGACGAATCCTTCGACAAGCTGAGTCTACCCCGGACACAGGCCAGCCAAAACACAGTTCCACTGGGGGCACCACCGTGGAGGCCGTCAACCACAAGTCCAGCAAACTGCTGGCAGGTTCCGGATCAGCAACGCTGTTCAGGCCACTCCACGAGCGATACTAGGGTAGCGCCCTAGTCAGGAGCCTCGTGTGATACCACAGATCACTCTCCTGTCCACAATACCCCAGTGGTCAATCGTCTCCAGCAGTCGGTCCCGGGTACGACAATCCTTCAACTGCCACTTCACTGGCAGGGTAACACCACAGTGTTCCTCCGGGAGGCGACTCACAGCTGCTGCAGCAAAGCACTTGGTATGGGGACGGCTGCCTTGGGTAGACTGACTCAACTTCCCTTACAGCAGTCCCAGGTCGACTCTGTAAGCAGACACGTCATCAATAACAGGGACACACAAAAGCACCTCACTTACAGGCTCAGACACAAACGCCCGACATATCCACTCCATAGATGGCGTTGTCGTCTGAGCACCACCTCACCAGAGGTCAGCAGCGGCGGTGTTGTGAGCTGAACAGGACTGGAAACTGGCCCTCGTAGCCAGTACGCCTCGTCCTCACCAGGTGTCGTCGTCCTTTTGGAGGGGGTTTCGGGAGCTGACCCACAGATGGCGTGGTCGTCACTGCTCCAGGCCCGGACGCTGGATTCGGGTTCGTAACAACCTGTCACACAGGTTACAATTTTAGGGCATCTGCCACTTCCTGGGTGACAAATATCTTTTGAGATCCTTGGTCAAATAACCCTCTAGTGGTGACCTTGGACCTTTTGTTTTTTAATGAGCAGTTGGGCAGTGGGCAAAGCTGAGTTATTATTAGACTTTGCTGATAGGACACTTACATCCTGAAATACTTTACAAAACTGTACTGTAGTGGAAACTTCTTCCTCCACCTGGGGTTTGGGAACTCTTGGTTTTTGGTCCTCACAAAGTGCTGAATGGTGTTGACCCTTATTGCACCTATTGCAAGTGCACATTTAGGTTGCACAGGTATCAGGGTTATCTGACCTTAGACACCTAGTGCATTTAAGTAACTCCTTGAGTCACATTACACGTGTAGCACAATCAGGGTAAGTAGTGCAGTTGTGTATAGAATGTTCTTTATTACAGAACAAACATGTCGTCCAACCTACATCACCTTTGGAAGTCACCGCCTTTGGTGACACTGTAACTGTAGGTTTTGAGGGACCCACTGCATATGTGCCCACACTGCCACCTCCACCTTGTTTCCACCTTGGGGTGGATATAGATGTTTTATGTTTATTTGGAGCACTGTGTGTACCCTGTGGGTTACTGTGAGTGGTTACCGCAGGTTTAGACGTTGATTTACCAGCTGTGTTGGCTGTCTGTTGTTCTAAACCAGTGCATAAACCATCTGTAATCTCCTGTACTGTCAGAGAAGATTTGTTATGTAAGATATACAACTTATCCAGTGCTTCACTGAAAAATTTGCGTCGTATAACAACTTTAGTTATCCACTCCACACCATTTAAATCAACCTCAAGAGTGCTTTGAGTAATGACTCAAGCTCCAATCTAAAGGCTTGGAGTGAGTCAGTTCTTCCATCTGTGGATTGTAAGTCCAACAATTTTCTAACTAAAAGTGTCGCAATTCATTCTGGGTCAGCCTAATTTTCCTTAAGGAGCTGCATTGCAGTATCACAGTTATCATTTGAAAATGTTAAATTACATACCATCTTAAAAGCTTCTCTCATTAGTTGACCCTGTTTGTATGTAAATTTGGTGGTTTTAGAGATAGCGGTATTAGCATCCACTGAATCAACAAATTTGTTCCAGAAGTTATCCCAATTTTCATACTCTGTTCCAGAGAATGCAGGGTAGCTAACTGAAGGTAGTTTGACTTCTGGTTGTGTCGGGTTAAGGGAAACTGTTATTGTAATGTTTGTTGTTGCCTTGCAATAGGTTATAACATTGACAAAGGACTGTAACTTTACTTGAGTGATGTCCTCAAAATCTGCCTGTTCTTCAATGATAGCCTCTAAATCTGTATCCTCTATACTATTATCATTAAGTAAATTCACATATTTGTATATTTGGCTTCTAGTTGAAATTTACTTGCAGCAGCCTTATAGTAGCTTTCCAGTTCTACATGATCAATTGGAGTTTGTTTACTCAAATTCTCACATTTATGGATTTGTCTTGTTTGGTGGCCTTTAAAACCTGCGAAGGCTTTTCTAAATTTTTCCTGCAGTATACATGGTGGCTGCTTGGGCAAGCCTTGCTGAACTTGTACTAAGGCTAAGCCTTGTTGGACTTGTACCAGGACTGCTCCTAGGGTTAGTATTAGGGCTAAGCTTTGTTTGGCTTGTTGCAGTATTGCTCATATAGTACGAAGAAGTGCTGTTGGTAATAGCCCCAAGACTATTTATCCTTCCTTCTAGGAGGTTGGCATAAAAATTATAATAATTTGTATAATCATACACACTTAATGACTTGAGTGGTAACCAGTGTCTTTGTTGGATTACTTCAAGTTGGCTCTTCATTTATCACACTTAGATGGTACAGACACACTCATTAATACTCAAAGGTGAAATGATTATAAGTAAAGTATATATATGATAATGTTACAAGTAAATATGTACTTATGTACAACACAACTCGTGTTGTTAATGATTATAGGTAAACTGCACAATGTTTAAATACTTGCTAGGCTGAACAAATAGTTAAACTCTATATAATTCTGTATTTCCTACCCTTGCACCAGGTTAGCACAATTAATTAGGTTAGACTTGGTGACACAACAACTCCAGTCAAATATTGTCCTACCCTTGTATAAGAGTTGGCAGTAAATAAATGGTATTATTATACAGTAAAATAGAATAGAGTATTGAAATATTTATATTTTAAATGTTTAGTAAACTCTTGAATTATATATACATATATGGGGTAAAAGCTTCTTATCAAATTCTTGTAATGGATCAACCTCTTGTAATGGAATAATTATTTATTATGTGAGACTAATTAAGAGCTGCTGTTAATATGTTAATATTATGTTGGCAGCATTAGTTTCAGTTACAGTTATTTAATTGCACATTTTGTTCTTTGGTTCAGTCCTTGGAACAATGTTGGTGCTTGTTGTTTACAGTAAGTTCAATTTACTGTTGGCCGAGGTTGATAGAGCTTGGTTAGAAATTTGTATTGCTGCTATCCTTTATATGTATGTGTTATTGCACTAGTAATTTAATTGATCCTAATCAGGATCTTGGTCCAAAGGACCAAATTTATAGATCTGAAATCGAGTGTATTTCTAGATTTGATGAACCACTGGTTGATACGGTTTGTTGAGGACCATACTTATAAGTAGTAATCCTAGTAGGCAGTAATATGCTTTTTAATTTTGCATATTTAATTTGTTATATTGTATCCACTTTATTATTTTTTGTTTAATTATTTATATTGAACTATAATTCTAAGTGGACTGTATTTTAGATTCAGCTTGCCAAGTTTCACCTGAATACGTAGTGGGGGTTGTTAAATGTACACAGCTTATTCCACAATTGGTGGTGATAAATAAGTCACATACTTTCTCTTTAATTTTTTATAAATTATACCACATATGGTGGTATTGAATAAACTACAGTATAATGTGTTAATACAACAATCTACTCTGTTAATACATCTTGAGAAGAGAGCCTCAGCTGTGATTGTAGTGTGAGAGAGCTGGTCCTTAAACATCAAATTAGGGTATGGCACATATGGTCCAGGTCCTGGGCTATGTAATGCCATCTGGCACTATAAAATGGCGGCTGGCTCTGTAATGGCGTCTGTGGGGCAGCCAGTGCTTGCAAGATATCACAGGTTGTGTGTAGCCAACTCTATTATGTCCCATGGATCACAATGTTATGTGTCAAATGAATGGGCCATAACAATGGCACCAACATATAAAGTACGGGTGTGACATGTGAAATTAAGTGTAATGATTAAAACAGACTAGACTTACACTACTTTTAGGCTGTTTCTGCTAATAACCGGCTTACCTATCTAATATTTAATAGTGATCAATCTATATAAATAAAAATGTAAATGTTCTTTTTTCAAAATCGCTAATCTCCGAAAGTTCTTCAACGGTTGCTTTAAACTCTGACACAACATTCCATATAGATACGAGCGTGTTTTTATATACCTACTATATAGATGTCACGTCTGTGACACGTAAAAACGAACTTTTTTTGAAAAACTTTGTTTTTCATGTGAGTTTTCGTGTGATGGAAATCTCCGAAATCTCTTTACCGATTGCTTTGAAATTTTGACACAACATTGCATTGGAATACGTGCATGTTTTTATATACCTACTGTATACATGCCACACCTATGAGAGGTAAAAACATGCTTATTTTGAAAAACAGCGCCATCTGTTGCACATAAAAGAAACACATGCTGTTATCTCCAAAAGTTCTTCACTGAATGGTCTCAAATTTTTGCACAACATTCCATTTGAATACGGGCATGTTTTCATATACCTACTATAGAGATGCCACACCTGTGACAGGTAAAAACATGCTTTTATTGAAAAACAGCGCCATTGGATGCATGTAAAAGCAACACACGCTATACTGTTCTAAATATGTTATGATTCCATTTCAGTGTTTCTGATTGCTTTGATAAATTTAATTTTCATAGATTTTGATTAATTTTCATTTTGATTTAACTATTTTGTGTGACATTGCGTTGGAATTAAGCTGTGTTGTTTACCATACCGCTCATTGCATGAGTATAGTTAATTTGTTTTATTTTTCATTTTTTTCTTTACCTGTTCTTATTTTTTTGTACCTGTTCTTTTTTTCAGTGATGGGAACATCAGATCATATGACATTCCCATTTTGATAGGGAACATCAAATCATTTGGGAACGCATCAGACAAGGGGGTGGGGAATGGTGGGGAGGACAAAAGGACGGGGGAGGGGTTAAAGGTGGGGAGGCCGCGGGAACGTGGTAGTGGGGGATAGAGGGGAGGACGAGGGGACGGGGGAGTGTGGGATGGTGGGGAGGATGAGGGGACAGGGGAGGGGTTAATGGTGGGGAGGAGGAGGGGGGCAGGGGAGTGCAGGATGGAGGGGAGAACGAGGGAATGGGCGAGTGGGGGAAGGTGGGGAGGACGACTTAACTGGGGAGGGCGTAATGGTGGTGAGGACGAGGGGACGAGGGAGAGGGGGATGGTGGGAAGGACGTGATGGGGGAGTGGAGATTAGTGGAGAGGACAAGATGATTGGGAAGTGGGGGATGGTGGGGAGGACGAGGGGATTGTGGAGTGGGTTAATGGTGGGGAGGACAAGGTGACGAGGGAGTGGGGGATGGTGGGAAGGCCGAGGGAAAGAGGGAGAGGGTAATAGTGGGAAGGACGAGGAAACGGGGGAGATGGGGATGGTGGGGAGGACGAGGGAACGGGGGAGATGGGGATGGTTGGGAGGACAAGGGGACGGGGGAGGGGGAAACGGTGGGGCGGACGAGGGGAAAGGGAAAAGTTGCTCTGGCCGGGTACAGCTAGTACCCAAGGGAGCCGGTGGCTGAGCGGACAGAACACTGGACGCATGATCTTATGGTCCCGGGTTCGATCCCGGGCCCCGACGAGAAACAATGGGCAGAGTTTCTTTCACCCTGATGCCTCTGTTACCTAGCAGTAAATATGGACCTGGGAGTTAGTCAGCTGTCACGGGCTGCTTCCTGGGGGTGGAGGCCTGGTCGAGGACCGGGCCGCGGGGACCCTAAAGCCCAGAAATCATCTCAAGATAACCTCAAGATAGTAATTAATAAAAGATGTGGGAAAAGTCGAATACTTAGCTCTTCCCTTTGATAATGAGATCTCTGTGGCTTAATTACGTTTGGGCGATAGATTTTCCAACGTCTGATGTGACCTCTGGAAGCCTTTCTCTGTTTGTGTGGGTACACAAACTCCATGACTGGCCTCCACAAAAGAGGCGTCTCTCTCTCGGTTTCCAATATTAACTGATATTATTTGAAAATAGCAAGAGAGCTTGTAGTTTTATTGATAATTATATAAGCCAGTCATAGTGAATACATTTTATTAAGTTTAATGTTTAAACTGAGGGTTTAAAGAAATGAGATGTGTAATATATTTTTGTTTTAATGATATCTTGGAATCTCCTATCTCTTTAAACATTTACTGTCTAACTTTTACTGTATATAGAATAACAAGGTTTGATGGTTACACTGGATTAGAATTGTTTAGCATTAGTATGTTATGTGTTGGATTTACGACAACCAGTACCTTAGAAGTGCACAATGTGAACCTCCACCCCAGTAGTGCACAATGTGAACCATCACCCCAGTAGTGCACAATGTGAACCATCACCCCAGTAGTGCACAATATAACCCATCACGCCAGTAGTGTACAATGTGAACCTCTATCCAAGTAGTGGACAAAGTGAACCATCACCACCGTAGTGTTCAATGTCAACCATTACCCTTTTAGTGCACAATGTGAACAATGTGAACCATCACCCCAGTAGTGCACAATGTGAACCATCACCCCAGTAGTGTTCAATGTGAACCATCACCGCAGTAGTGTTCAATGTTAACCATCACCCCAGTAGTGTTCAATGTGAACCATCACCCCAGTAGTGTTCAATGTGAACCATCACCCCGGTAGTGTTCAATGTGAACCATCACCCCAGTAGTGTTCAATGTGAACCATCACCCCGGTAGTGTTCAATGTGAACCATCACCCCGGTAGTGTTCAATGTGAACCATCACCCCGGTAGTGCACAATGTGAACCATCACCTCCAGTAGTGTTCAATGTGAACCATCACCCCGGTAGTGTTCAATGTTAACCATCACCCCAGTAGTGTTCAATGTGAACCATCACCCCGGTAGTGTTCAATGTGAACCATCACCCCAGTAGTGTTCAATGTTAACCATCACCCCAGTAGTGTTCAATGTGAACCATCACCCCAGTAGTGTTCAATGTGAACCATCACCCCAGTAGTGTTCAATGTGAACCATCACACCGGTAGTGTTCAATGTGAACCATCACCCCGGTAGTGTTCAATGTGAACCATCACTCTAGTAGTGTTCAATGTGAACCATCACCCCAGTAGTGTTCAATGTGAACCATCACCCCAGTAGTGTTCAATGTGAACCATCACCCCGGTAGTGTTCAATGTTAACCATCACCCCAGTAGTGTTCAATGTGAACCATCACCCCGGTAGTGTTCAATGTGAACCATCACCCCGGTAGTGTTCAATGTGGACCATCACCTCAGTAGTGTTCAATGTGAACCATCACCCCAGTAGTGTTCAATGTGAACCATCACCCCGGTAGTGTTCAATGTTAACCATCACCCTGTAACAAACTAGTTTGTTGTAGAAAGTACAGATCTGTCATAAACCTTACATTGGGACCACGTAATTACCTAAGTGTACATACAGGATGAGAGCTACGTTCGTGGTGTCCCGTCTTCCCAGCACTCTTTGTCATATAACGCTTTGAAACTACTGACGGTCTTGGCCTCCACCACCTTCTCACCTAACTTGTTCCAACCGTCTACCACTCTGTTTGCGAAAGTGAATTTTCTTATATTTCTTCGGCATCTGTGTTTAGCTAGTTTAAATCTATGACCTCTTGTTCTTAAAGTTCCAGTTCTAAGGATATTCTTCCCTATCGATTTTATCAATTCCTGTTGCTATTTTGTATGTAGTGATCATATCACCTTTTTTTCTTCTGTCTTCTAGTTTTGGCATATTTAATGCCTCTAACCTCTCCTCGTAGCTCTTGCCTTTCAGTTCTGGGAGCCACTTAGTAGCATGTCTTTGCACCTTTTCCAGTTTGTTGATGTGCTTCTTAAGATATGGGCACCACACAACCGTTGCATATTCTAGCTTTGGCGTAACAAAAGTCGTGAACAATTTCTTTAGTATATCGCCATCCACGTATTTAATTAAAAGCAATTCTGAAGTTAGAAAGCGTGGCATAGGCTCCTCGCACAATATTCTTTATGTGGTCCTCAGGTTATAGTTTTCTATCTAGAATCACCCCCAGATCTCTTTTTTTATCAGAATTCTTTAAAGATTGCTCACATAATTTATAGGTTGTGTGGGGTCTATGTTCTCCTCTTCCACATTCCATAACATGACATTTATTAACATTAAATTCCATTTGCCAAGTGGTGCTCCATATACTTATTTTGTCCTGGTCATCTTGAAGGGCATGACAATCATCGAAGTTTCTTATCCTTCCTATTATCTTAGCATCATCAGCAAACATGTTCATATAATTCTGTATACCAACTGGTAGATCATTTAAGTAGACAATAAACATCACTGGTACAAGAATTGAACCCTGTGGTACTCCACTTGTGACATTTCTCCAGTCCGATACATTGCCTCTGATCACTGCCCTCATTTTTGTTTCAGTCAGAAAATTTTTCATCCACGTTAGAAGCTTACCTGTCACTCCTCTAATATTTTCCAGTTTCCAGAACAACATCTTATGTGGAACTCTGTCGAAAGCCTTTTTTAGGTCCAGATAGATGCAGTCAACCCAACCATCTCTTTCCTGTAATATCTCTGTTGCTCGATCAGAGAAACTGAGTAAATTCGATACACAGGATTTTCCAGATCGAAAACCATATTGTCTGTCTGATATTATATCATTTCTCTCCAGGTGTTCTACCCGTTTAGTTTTAATTATTTTTTTCCAATATTTTGACTATCACACTTGTCAATGATACAGGTCTATAATTAAGGGGGCCTTCCCTGCTTCCACTTTTGTAGATTGGAAATATGTTAGCCATTTTCCACACATCAGCTACAACTCTTGTAAACAGGGATGCCTGAAAAATCAGTTGAAGTGGAATGCTGAGCTCAGGTGCACATTCTTTCAGAACCCATGGTAAAACTCCATCTGGACAAACTTTTTTGTTCTTATTTAGCTCCTTGAGCATTTTTTCAGCTCGTCTCTAGACACCTCTATGTGCTCTATGTTGTTCTCTGGAATTCTTATTGTGCCTTATTGTCTCCCAAAAGATGCAGACTGTTGGTATTCTAGTACCTGGGAGGCGAGCATAATTCATCTCCCCTGGGATTTAGGGATTAACACGTTTAGAATACAAGATGGCCGTCTCATTTGTTTTTTAGCAACAAGTAATGAATATTTCAGCAATTACAGAAATTATTGTAATAACTAATCTGGATTAAGTATGTATGCCAGGCCAACAAAACGGTAGAGTTTGAGATCAGGATTCATACACCGTCATTAAGAAGTGACGTCATGTTGAGTAGGAGGGACTAGGTCGGTGGCCGCTTATGACGTAGCTGAGGCAAGGGGGAAGATTGTGGTTGATGTGACCACAATCTTCCATATTTGCTAATTCATATTGTACAAAGTAAAGTCCAATAGCGAATATTCCAATTGATATAGTTTTTCTAAGATGTCTAGTTTAATGAACAAATCCACAAGGGCCGTGACGAGGATTCGAACCTGCTTCCGGGAGCATCCCAGACAGTGCCTTAATCGACTAAGCAACGACAGGGTAAAAGAGTTGAAACCAAAGTTCTACTGAACTTACTGGATCCTACAGCCTCTCCGAGGCACAAACCAGGATTTTACACAACTCTCCCCTGCACTCGAGCTATGTCAATAGGCCGTTCTCCCTCTTCGCCCTTGCACCATTTCACACAGAAATCACACTAACGTGATGCATCAAATGAACAAATCAACTAGGGCCATGATGAGGATTCGAACCTGCGTCCGGGAGCATCCCAGACACTGCATTAGTCAACTGAGCTACGACAGGGTAAAAGAGATGAAACCGAAGTTCTACTGATCTTACTGGATCCCGCAGCCTCTCCGAGGCACAAACCAGGGTTTTACACAACTTTCCCCTGTACTCAAGCTATGTCAATAGTCCGTTCTCCCTCTTCGCCCTTACATCATTACACATAGAAATCACACTAACGTGATGCATCAAATGAACTAATCCATAAGTTCCGTGACGAGGATGCGAACCTGCGTCCGGGAGCATCCCAGACACTGCTTTAACCCTTAAGTTGCGCATCGCATCATATGATGCTTTGACCGACTTGCAGTAAATTGTGCATTGCATATGATGCTTTGACCGACTTGCAGTAAATTGCGCATCGCATCATATGATGTTTTGACCGACTTGCAGTAAATTGCACATCGCATCATATGATGCTTTGGAGTACTTTAAACGGCTCGCGGATACACAGGGTTCACCACACCTTTATCAGGGCTCTTGTAAACAGACGCCATTTTTTTAAAAATCGTGGGCCAAATTCCCGGGTGTTAGGGGCCTCAATATTGAGTGAGTTACCAAGCCTGACGCACGCAGCATGAGCTCAAAGCACTGCTGTTCAGATTGTGACCACAGCATCGCCTAAAAATGCCATAATTTACTTGTTCATGCTATTATGTAGTGATGATATTATTACAGAAGACCCCTGACTGTGATAAAACTGATCAGGGTTTTGATAATAGCAGGATTGTGGTGATATTTAGTGTTGTGCTCCATGGAGGGAGGAGTAATGCTGTGGGAGGGAGGGTGGTGGCGTTGTCTTCTGACTGTGTGTGGCCACCTTTTATTGACTGCACTCACCATACCAGCTTAGTGGTTCGCTATGGTGAACACAAATGTAGATACTTATATATAACGTGTTTATAAAGGGTATAAACAGCAATAGGATTAGGTTGGGAGTCGCCATTTTGGTGAGGGAGGTGGCGTCGTCTGCACAACTTAACATGTTGTTTACTGGTCACCACTATGGTCTTTGGGCACCATACCAGTTTACTTGTACAAGTATGGTAAATAAAACAGGTAGATACTTATGTATAATGTGTGTATATAGCGTAATAACACCACAAACAGTATTGTTGGAGGAGAGATATTAGTGCGTCTGGCCTTGAGGGCAGCCGCCACCAACTGACTGTGTGAGTAGATACGTCTTTGTGCCTTTACTCACCATACAAGCATAGATGTACAGTTATGGTGAACAAAACATGTAAATACTTATATATAATGTCTGTATATAAAAGCAAAAACAGTATGGTGGGAGGAGAATGGTGGCAAGTCAGGTGAGGTGAGGGAGGAAGGGAATGGCAGCCAGTGGCGGGCTGCCACTGGCTGCCATTGCCACTGCCACTCAGCATACCAACTTAGTGGTTCGTTATGGTGAACACGAATGTAGATACTTATATATAGCATCTGTATATAGTAAATAAAAGCAAAAACAGTATTGTGGGAGGAGAATGTGGGCGAGTCAGGTGACTTGAGGGAGGGAGGAAGTTTTTTTTTTATTTATTTATAAAAGTACAATATACACAATAAAAAAGATACAAAGCCTGACAAAGTACACAGTAAAGAACCCAAAGAACTCTGAAGACAACAAACATTATACAGAACAAATGCAAGAGCATGAAGAGTTTCTCCTATTTTTTTTTTTTTTTTTTTTTTTTTTTGTACAAGAATACAACATAAAAAGAAATCCAATCATGCATAACACAAGATCCACATGAGGAACACAGAGAACACAAAGGCTCACACAGAGCAGCTACACATAATAAGCCAGCGGCATAAAAAAAAAAATTAATTAAAATAACACAAGGGAAAAATTACATGAAGCATGACGGATAAAAGTACCCAAAAGGGCCACACACACAAGGCAGAAGCCCACATAACCAGGAGCACAGCACCGGAGCACGCAGGAACCGGTGGAACAAACGAAAAGATACATACACATACACACCACAAAAAACGCCCACACAAAAAAAACAGCGGAACACGCAGGATCCGGCAAAGGAACACAAAACACACACAACAAGGACACACACACAAGGAGCAACACAAAAGCACAGCGCAGGCAAACACACACAACGCACCGCCGAGGAAGCCCTCAGGGGGCAGGGGGAATACCCACAACCCAAACCCCCAAATGACCCAAGAAGCCCTCCCCCCCCCCAAATCCATCGACACCACACCAAAACACTAATCAAACCCCCGACCCCCCACCAACCCCAAAGCATCACCCTGAACATACGCGTCAGTGAACCAATCGGCAAACCTCACCGGAAAAGCACGCCGCAACAACCACCATGTGAAACGCAAACGCCCCCGCAGAAAACCCAGAATCCGGCGAACCCCATAGCCCTCCAAACGCCCAACCCACACGCAAAACACATAATCCGCAATCAAGACACTCAGAGTGTTCTGAAGCCGCCCGGAGCCCTGAGGAAACGAAAGAAACAGGAACCCTAAAACATCCCCCTGAAACCCGAGCCCACAGAACACCGCAATCACATCACGCAACCAAGCAACTAAACCCTGTACCCTCTCACAAAAATAAAACACATGTAACTGCGTCTCAACCAATCCACAATGTGCACATGTCGCGGAAGAACGCAACCCAAGCATACACAAACGATCATTCGACGGCAAGGACTCGTGCAGCATCCGAAAGAGAAACTCCCGCTGCTGCGGAGCCAAATGCCGCCCACCCAAGACCAACCAAATCCCCCCCCAATCCCAGCATGGAAACAAACCCTCAACCCGATGGCTCACACGATGAAGGAGAACCCCATAAACCCCCCGACACGACAGGGACAAAAGCCCTGGAACACGACAGAGCTTCCGCAGAATCCCAACTGCCCACGAATACACAGCAGGTGTACAAAAGGCGACCTCACACCCAACCCCTAACTCAAGCAAATAGCTAAACCGAACAGAACAGAAATAAATCCCAAGCGCACCGAGGCCCCCACCCACCCCCAAATACTGACGCAACGACACCCAAAACAAAGCCAATGCCTTCCCAGCAAACACAAATCATCTACACAACGTTCGCCTATCTCTTCCCATAGGTGTGGGAATGATTTGCATTGAGAATGGTGCAGGAGAGCCTTTGAGAAACTTTTACTCAAAAAATCCAAACACAAAGGTTTAATTATAAATTGTTTTTCTACAATTATTTTCTTCCAAATGTAAAACAAATAGTTTTTACATGTTTAAATATAAAATTTATGGTGTTTTTTTGTAAAATTCATTAATAAATTGTGAATGATATATATTGGCTGAGTGAAACCTTTATAATCCATTTAGTTATAATTTGAACAGAAAAAAGTATTTTTCCAAATTTTCTAAAAATTGCTCTTTTTAACACAATTTGACTCCTTATACATTCCACTAAACACTATATCATGTTTAAATATATAATTTATGTATTATTCTCTAAAATAATTTATATAAATTATATAAGTTGCTGGAAAGTGGTGTTAAGGATTTTGAAAACATTTTGTTGTGTTAATATGTTCTTATTAACTATGTCTCAAGTTCACAGTTTATCAAACAAGAATATTAACATTCGTCAACTCTTAAAATCTTATATGTTATCTTGCTGGTGCAAAAAAGGGTGAATCTTTAGGAACAGCTATAGTATCTATATATCACAAATGGTGTTTTCCCTAACTCAAACAATGTAGGGTTTATTATTCTACACATATGTCTAATGACTCTTAGATGTTTACATTCTCTGAAGTATAATTGTGAAGGCTGTGTCCATCACTCTCAACACAGATTCTTAAACTCGTCTCTGCAGGTTCAACTATATAATTAGTTTCCATTTTGAATTTCCATGGACATTTGTATCCAAAATGAAACCAATGTGGTTTCCTTCAGCGCCTTCAGCCAGCACATTTGCTCATTCATTTCCACAGATTCCAACAAGGTAGGGGATTTACAGAAATTTGTATATTCATATTGTTATATATTAAAAATATGAATGCAGTTCAATATGATAAGACAAATACATGAGTTTATGATAAATTCGTTTTCTGTGATATACCATTGATATGCTCTTTTTTTCTTTAAACGGCAGACTAAACTAAAGTGCTCACATCAACAGATTTGATGTATAAATGGTCAACGCTCAACAGAGTTAGTATAAATGTATTAGTATAAATCTTACTTGTCTCATTGTTAATTCACATTCAATGTCAACTTGTGGTTTTGATGTGGCACGTTTGGCCAAGACACCCCACCCCATTATGCACCCCATACCCATCTTGTGGGCGGTTGTGGAAAGGGTTACAGAGGCACATAATGGGCTCAGGGACTGAACCCCACAATTCATTTAGCTAAGCAAGTTACAATCTTGATGAGCTAGTTACAAAATTCAATATAAGTCATCACATCAACAATGGGTTCGAGATCGACCTCAAGTACAGGTTCTAAATTAAGCAACTGACATATGTGGAGAGCTAGTATCAAAATTTATATGTTTGTCCTGCACACCGCCCCCCATCCAGTGGGCAGCGGTGGATAGGTTACAATCACTTAGTTGTTATCTACAGTTAGCAAACTGGGGATATTTGGCTAAAATTTCTGGTAGCAGATCATTTTGAATGAAATATTGACACATCGCTGGAACATTGGTTATAGAATTGTCTCTAAATTCATGTATCTTTTCGCACTCCATCACATAGTGACGGAGGGTGTGCGAATAATTTTGTTGACACAGTTTACATTTGGTCAGGTCTACATCAGCAGATAATGAGAATTCCCAGAGATACTTGTAACCGAGTCTAAGCCGAGCAGTAGTAACATCTAGAAGTCTGCTGATTTTATTGGATGATCCATAGATGTGTGGCTCCTCTTGTATGATATGTATGATAGATGGAATTACTAGTTCCAGTTTCTAGGCAGGCGATGAGTACTCACAATAACCTTAATTAAGCGTCAAAACAAAAATGTGTATACTCTTTTTACTCTCCTGACCTTAGTTCTCGAGCTATGTATTTCATTTTGGTACCAACGTGTTCGCAATAACATTCTCTAGAAGAAAATCAGCAAAAACGGTCACCAAAAGTTATATGAATACCAGCACCCAATAAATACCTACGTAGATGACTCGCCGTGAGTGCCCAAGAGCAACAAAATGTTTTTACTCTTGGGATTGTTATCACTTCCACACTTGTCCTACAGCGTTAATTTTGGTATCAATGTACTCGCAATGAAATTCCCAACACGGTGATATGAATATAAACGTAGAATAATGGTCGCTGCCCACCCGCAAGAGTGTGGGAAGTGGCGGAACTGTTACCCAGTATTGGTGACAAGACGACACATGGGCGATACAGTGCTTTGAAAGTTTATAATTATATCACTGTCCTGACATTATTATTGTATGTACGTCATTCATTTTTGTGCCAATGTTTTCGCAATAGAATGTTCTATGAGCCCGTAGGTAAAAAAGAGCAACAAAGCGTAAGATAGAATAGCACCATATATAAAACAACGCTGGTACATATCAGTGAGCGTCAAACACACACGAAATGTGTGTGTTTGATGGTGGTCAAACGATGTTTGATGTGTTTGATCAGGTGATGTCCTGATCCGCATAATTAAAGTATGAATTATGTTGAGAAAAAATAAGAAAAAAGGGAAAAAACAGGGGTGGGAGAAACATGACAGAAAAAGAGTAAAAATACAATTTGGTCAACAAAACAGCATTGTTTAAAATAAAAGATATGGATTGACATTTTGGGGGTTAGGTTGGTAGGTTACATTGAGTTAATTAGGTAGTACTTAGTGTTTATCTGTTATAGATAGGAGCTGCCTGGTATGGGCCAATAGGCCTTCTGCAGTTACCTTTGTTTTTATGTTTTTGCCCTGTAACCTAAATGGTTAGAGAGGCACATATATGGGCTTAGGGACTGAACCCCACACTACATTTAGCTAAGCTGGTTACAATCTTGATGATATAGTTACAAAATTCTGTATAAGTCGTCACATTATCAATGGGTTCGAGATCAACCACAATTTCCTGAATAGATATAACAAAGGGGATATTAATAGGGTATTAAAATTGTCAACACAAGATAGAACACGAAACAATGGGTATAAATTGGATAAGTTTAGATTTAGGAAAGACTTGGGTAAATACAGGGTCAGTAACAGGGTTGTTGATTTGTGGAATTTTTCTTAACTTATAAATTTATCTTTATTTATCTTAAACTGGTTGGGAGAGGTACAGTTTTTAACATAATTGGGAAGGTCATTCCACATTCGAGGTCTCTTGATTTGTAAAGCATTTCTAGTTTGACTAAGTCGTACTCTTGGAATATCAAATAGGTATTTGTTTCTGGTGTGGTGCTCATGGGATCTGTTACAACCTTCTAGGAAGCTTTTAAGGTCAGGATTGACATTACAGTGCAGCGTTTTATATATATAAAATACACATGAGAGTATGTGCAGGGACTTAATATCTAACATATTCAGAGATTTGAGTAAGGGGTCCATATATACTGCCCGGTTGCCTGAAATGCTATATAGGCCTACTATAGTGGCTTTAGGTATTGTATGCACTAGCTCTATCTATAAATCCAACATTATGTTTGTAAATCAACTATGTATGTATGAAAAAAAATGACTAATACGTTCGGCGAATGACTTTGACTTCAACTTCACTTTGACTTCGTTCATGTCATCGTATTTTCCGTAATATATAAAGGTTATGACAATGCAATTATATTATTGTGTGCAAATAAGTTTGAAATTTCATGTACCCTAAAAATATTAAAATAAAGAATAAGAATAATTAAATAATTGTTGTAGTAAATTGTCACACGTTCATCATACGCAAACGAACACACAGTTTGGAGCGTCAGTACAAGACCGCCGCCATTTTAAAACACGGCTTCGAATGTAAGTAATGTTTTTCTCGTACTAACACTGTGTTATACAATAGATTTGGTCTTGAATTCACAAATTTAGTTGTTACATCTGACAGAGTATGTTAGACGGTGTAATGCTGGTCCATGTTAACGTATTTGTGGGCTTGGTTGGTTTAAATGTGGAGGCGAGGCCTGGCAGTGCTGGTGTATGTGGAGGCGAGGCCTGGCTGTGCTAGTGTGTATGTGGAGGCGAGGCCTGGCTGTGCTAGTGTGTATGTGGAGGCGAGGCCTGGCAGTGCTGGTGTATGTGGAGGCGAGGCCTGGCTGTGCTAGTGTGTATGTGGAGGCGAGGCCTGGCAGTGCTGGTGTATGTGGAGGCGAGGCCTGGCTGTGCTAGTGTGTATGTGGAGGCGAGGCCTGGCTGTGCTAGTGTGTATGTGGAGGCGAGGCCTGGCAGTGCTGGTGTATGTGGAGGCGAGGCCTGGCTGTGCTAGTGTGTATGTGGAGGCGAGGCCTGGCAGTGCTGGTGTATGTGGAGGCGAGGCCTGGCTGTGCTAGTGTGTATGTGGAGGCGAGGCCTGGCAGTGCTGGTGTATGTGGAGGCGAGGCCTGGCTGTGCTAGTGTGTATGTGGAGGCGAGGCCTGGCAGTGCTGGTGTATGTGGAGGCGAGGCCTGGCTGTGCTAGTGTGTATGTGGAGGCGAGGCCTGGCAGTGCTGGTGTATGTGGAGGCGAGGCCTGGCTGTGCTAGTGTGTATGTGGAGGCGAGGCCTGGCTGTGCTAGTGTGTATGTGGAGGCGAGGCATGTACAACACTCCCCAATAGGAAGAAAACCCACTGGGTTCTAGGCTAGGTTAGGCTTATCTGTAATAATTGAATTAAGCCTAGCAAAGCCTAGAACCTAGTTCAGTAATTTAAAAAATGTTGTAACTTGAAAAATGCCATTCAATACATTACACAATTTAAATATTTTCAGGCAATCAACACAACCCTCATGTTGGCTAACCCTCTCTCATGTTGGTCAATAATTTAATTATTTTTTTATGGAGTAATCTTTGCTGTTGAAATGTAGTCTTTTTGAGACTACATTTCAAATGTAGTGTGTGTGGAGGCGTGTATGTTAGGTATTACCTAATATACACGGTGTAATATATCTATCTGTGTGAAATAGATTAAATCCATTTATTTGATATTCAGCTAATAGTTCTGTATTTTCTACATTCATCCATGTTTTGGTAAGTGCAATAATATGTATTGTTTCATTGCAGATTAGAGATTCAAGATAGTTCTAGATTTCCGAAGTACTGAAACGCGCGCCATACAGGCTTGGTGGATCTAGGTGCAAGGTAAAATTATTTACATTTACTTTTGTATTTATGTTTTGTATTTATATGCATATATGCATTTATATGCATTATTCTATAGAATAATAGATCTCGTAATAATTTTGCAAAAATAGTGGCATTTACTATTTTTAAAAGATTATTAAAAAATTTACTGATATGGTGCATTCGGAAGGGCGAAGAGGGAGAACGGCCTGTTGACATAGCTCGGGTGCAGGGGGGGGGGGGTTGTGTAAAAGCCTGGTTTGTGCCTCGGAGAGGCTATGGGATCCAGTAAGTTCAGTAGAACTTCGGTTTCAACCCTTTTACCCTGTTGTAGCTCAGTCGATTAAGGCAGTGTCTGGGATGCTCCCGGACGCAGGTTCGAATCCTCGTCACGGCCCTTGTGGATTTGTTCATTTGATGCATCACGTTATTGTGATCTGTGTGTGTAATTCTTCACTTGCTACAGCAACAGGAATGTGTGTGTATGTATTTGTGTTGTTGAATATGACCGAAAGTGTAAGATTAATGATTCTAACACAAATCGTCTGAATATTTGTTTTTCTTCACTGTCGAGAGTAGTTAAAAAAATTTACTCGAGTTTATTTTCACACTTTATTTATGGTCCTTAAGTCCCTCTCCTTAATGCTGCTGCTGTTTCTCGCATCTTTGCATCGCTTGTATGTTTGGGGGTTTGGCCTCTTGCTATATATTGATTCCATTTGTGTGTGTTTGGGTCTCAGGCCCTCTCGCAATTTCTGTTGAACAAACCCCTTTTCCTAGTTCTGCATCTCTCCTTTGGTACAAATTTTGTTGTGCTTTTATCATATATTTCACAAAACTTGACATACATTTCATTTACTTCATGTCCTATCAGCAAGTGTTTGTCAAATTCTTTAAGGAAAGTTTATCATCCTGATTGCAGATCTCTAGCGATATTATGTCAACTTCTTGTGGATTCGCAATCATTATTTAATTTACCTTTAGGTGTTCTTTCACCAGCACAGCAACACTGTACCTCTCCCAACCAGTTTAAGATAAAAACTAAGTACTAACTAATTAACTCAATGTAACCTACCTTACCCCCAAAATGACAACCCATGTCTTCTATTTTAAACAATGCTGTTTTGTTGACCAAATTGTATTTTTGTTTTTTTTCTGCAATGTTTCCCCCCCCCACCACTCTACCACCACATTGAGTTTAGTAGCTCTGTGCACGTCAGGTGCTGTTTAATATACAGACCTACTCCTCCATTTGACCTAGTTTCTCTATCACATCTATATCACTTTGTGCTTTAGCCCTGGTGGAGCTTGGTCCACCAGGCTGTTGTTTGGAGTGGCCCGCAGATCCACATACAGTCTGCATATGATATACAGTCTGTTGATCAATTAAACTACAGTAGTTAGTTTTTATCATCCGAATGCACCAATATGTGTTCATTCTTCCCAGATGAAGGAACTAGGTAATATTCATCATCTGAATGCACCATCTGATGCTTTAACACACTCATGATACACGAGAGGTTTAAAAAACTTTTAAAACTTTTAAAACTTTTTGACCTATGTATTTAAAAGCAATTCTAAAGTTAAAAAGTGTAGCATAGGCCCCTCGCAGAATGTTCTTAATATGATCCTCAGGTTATAGTTTTCTATCTAAAACCACCCCTAGATCTCTTTCTTGATCAGAATTCTTTATAGATCTCAGTGGCTCGATCATAGAAACTGCTCTAAATCCTTGTTGGCCTGGATTGTGGAGGTCATTGGTCTCTATAAAACTAGTAATCTGACTCCTGATCACTCTCAAATAATTTTATTATGTGGGATGTTAGTGCAACTGGTCTATAATTCTTTGCCAATGCTTGTGTTGTGTTGTGTTGTTTTGGTAGTGATGTGCAATGTGTTGTTTTGGTAGTGATTCGTCCAGTTCTGGTAGTAGTGCGGTTGTTGTGTAGTGTAGTACTTGTGTGCTTGTTAATGACTTGTATTCCAGTCTTGTGGGTATCTCCTTTCCCCTACGGGCCAACTGCTTTGTTCTTACCTAGCATTTTGCTTTGTTTGGGTATGAATGTTTGTGTGCCGTATATTTTGCAAAATTTGCCATATATCTCATTATTTACTCCTCTGCCTAGCAACAAGTCTGTCTAATTATACTCATTAACTGTTTTTCAAAGTTCCCCATAGTGTCCTTTATTGAAATCGAGTTCATGAACCGTTTCAATGTTCTTATTTTCTTCTAGATTATATCTTAAAGTATATTTAAATGTTATTGTTATTATTGTTATTAAATGTTATTGTGACATTGCATTGCAATTGAGCTATGTTGTTTACCATACCGTTCATTTCGTGAGTATAAGTATAGATGCCACACTTGTGACAGGTAAAACCATGCCTTTTTTGAAAAACAGCACCGTCTGTTGCACGTAAGAGCAACCCACACTATATTATGTTGCGATATTATTTCAATATTTCCGATTGTATTGATAATTTGAATTTTCATAGATTTCAATTTATTTTCATTTCGATTTAATAATTTTGTGTGACATTGCATTGAAATTGAGCTGTGTTGTTTACCATACTGTTCATTTCATGAGTATAGTTTATTTTTTTATTTTTTTCATTTCATTTTTTTAGCTGTTCTTATTTTTCAGTGATGGGAATATCAGATCATTTGATGTTCCCAATTTTCTGATGGAAGCATCAGACCATTATAGAATGCATCGGATGAGGTAGTTTGGAATGGTGGGGAGGACGAGAGGGGGGTATGGTGGGGAAGACGAGGGGACAGAGGAGAGGGTAATGGTGGGGAGGACGAGGGGACTGGGGAGTTGGGGATGGTGGGGACAGGGGAATGCTGGGGAGGACAAAGGGACAGGTGAATGGGAGATGGTGGGGGAGGAAGAAGGACAGGGGAGGGGAAAATGGTAAGGAGGACGATGGGACAGGGAAGTGGGAATAGTGGGGATGATGTGGGGACAGGGAAGTGGGAAGGACGAGAGGACTGTGGAATGGGGAATAGCAAAGTGAATTATAATTATATATATTAATTAATTCTTATAAATTTCCAGAAGCCTGTATCAACACCCACACTAATGCAACTGAAAGAGATGTTGAGACAAGTATTGCTGATATGTTGAAGAACGCCCCAAACAAACTCGGTGGAAACAGATACAAGGTAAAGTTTGCCAATTTGCTGTAGTCTAATTCAATTTCTTTTTAGTAATCTTCGAGAACATTTATGCTATGAATAAGATAAAATAATGTAACTGATTTTGATTTATTTACTATTTATTATTTATTTACCGTTATTAGTATAATAGATCTCGTAATAATTTTGCAAAAATAATGGCATTTACTATTTTAAAAAGCTCGGGTGCAGGGGGGGGGGGGTTATGTAAAAGCCTGGTTTGTGCCTCGGAGAGGCTATGGGATCCAGTAAGATCGTCCTTCCTTTCCTCCCTAGAATCTGGATGTAGCAGGTGCTCAATTGTCAAAAGTGAAAAATTGGTTTTGTCTTCCGAATGCACCATTTCTGTAAATTTGCTAATAATCTTTTAAAAATAGTAAATGCCATTATTTTTGCAAAATTATTACGAGATCTATTATACTAATAACGGTTTGATAAAATACAGTAGACTGCCTACTGGATAATAGTTCCAGTCCACCTGTAGACAGGGATCTCACATCAGCTTGTATATTATACAAGGATAAGATTTGATAAATTCAGTTATTTGACTGAACACTGGCTCTGTTTAAATCAGAGATTTAAACATACATAGTCTAACCTAGCTCCATAACTAACAGCCATTAGCCATTAACCATTCATGCACAGCCATCAGCTGGGCCATAGACCGGCAATTTTGCTTTTTTCCCAAGCCGGTCTGTTTTTTTTCGATGCCTCAGTGGCCCATGCACAGGTCCGTTCAAGGGGATTAAATAGCCGTTCTATGGCCCCAGGGTTTGTATTTTATCAAACTCTTATTAGAATAATAGATCTCGTAATAATTTTGCAAAAATAGTAGCATTTACTATTTTAAAAAGCTCGGGTGCAGGGGGGGGGGGGGTTATGTAAAAGCCTGGTTTGTGCCTCGGAGAGGCTATGGGATCCAGTAAGATCGTCCTTCCTTTCCTCCCTAGAATCTGGATGTAGCAGGTGCTCAATTGTCAAAAGTGAAAAATTGGTTTTGTCTTCCGAATGCACCATTTCTGTAAATTTGCTAATAATCTTTTAAAAATAGTAAATGCCATTATTTTTGCAAAATTATTACGAGATCTATTATACTAATAACGGTTTGATAAAATACAGTAGACTGCCTACTGGATAATAGTTCCAGTCCACCTGTAGACAGGGATCTCACATCAGCTTGTATATTATACAAGGATAAGATTTGATAAATTCAGTTATTTGACTGAACACTGGCTCTGTTTAAATCAGAGATTTAAACATACATAGTCTAACCTAGCTCCATAACTAACAGCCATTAGCCATTCATGCACAGCCATCAGCTGGGCCATAGACCGGCAATTTTGCTTTTTTCCCAAGCCGGTCTGTTTTTTTTCGATGCCTCAGTGGCCCATGCACAGGTCCGTTCAAGGGGATTAAATAGCCGTTCTATGGCCCCAGGGTTTGTATTTTATCAAACTCTTATTAGAATAATAGATCTCGTAATAATTTTGCAAAAATAGTGGCATTTACTATTTTAAAAAGCTCGGGTGCAGGGGGGGGGGTTATGTAAAAGCCAGGTTTGTGCCTCGGAGAGGCTATGGGATCCAGTAAGATCGTCCTTCCTTTCCTCCCTAGAATCTGGATGTAGCAGGTGCTCAATTGTCAAAAGTGAAAAATTGGTTTTGTCTTCCGAATGCACCATTTGTGTAAATTTGCTAATAATCTTTTAAAAATAGTAAATGCCATTATTTTTGCAAAATTATTACGAGATCTATTATACTAATAACGGTTTGATAAAATACAGTAGACTGCCTACTGGATAATAGTTCCAGTCCACCTGTAGACAGGGATCTCACATCAGCTTGTATATTATACAAGGATAAGATTTGATTTACTTTTGTATTTATATGCATATATGCATTTATATGCATTATTCTCTAGAATAATAGATCTCGTAATAATTTTGCAAAAATAGTGGCATTTACTATTTTAAAAAGCTCGGGTGCAGGGGGGGGGGTTTGTGTAAAAGCCTGGTTTGTGCCTCGGAGAGGCTATGGGATCCAGTAAGATCGTCCTTCCTTTCCTCCCTAGAATCTGGATGTAGCAGGTGCTCAATTGTCAAAAGTGAAAAATTGGTTTTGTCTTCCGAATGCACCATTTCTGTAAATTTGCTAATAATCTTTTAAAAATAGTAAATGCCATTATTTTTGCAAAATTATTACGAGATCTATTATACTAATAACGGTTTGATAAAATACAGTAGACTGCCTACTGGTTTTACCTGTAATAAGGTTTGATACAGATGATTATGATTATGGTTTTGGCCTCCACCACCCTCTCACCTAACTTGTTCCAACCATGTCTACCACGCTGCTTGCGAAAGTTAATTTTCTAATATTTCTGTGGCATCTTTGTTTGGTTACCTTTTACAATATCTTCTTTTTATTCTACCATCTAGTTTTGGCATTTTATGCCTCTAACCTGGGAGCCACTTATTGGCAAGTCTATACCTTTACCAGTTGATGTGATTCTTTAGATATGGGCACCATATCTCCAGGTGTCCTACACAATTAGCTTTAATTAAATTTTCCAAAATTATCACTTACACTTGTAATACAGGGTTCTAGGTTCCCTATAGTGTCCTTTATTGAAATAGAGTTTAACAACAATTTCAATGTCCCTATTTTCTTTTAGATTATATCTCAACATATAATTAATGTCCAACAGGACATGATTACTCTTTCCAATGGGAGGATGGTATTGAATATTTGATCTAGTACTGATGGAATAATTTATATAATAATCACTAGAAATTATTTCGATAAGAATTTGAATTTATGCATGTCTTTGTTTTGGCATGCCTCTATTTCCATATGTTACATTTCTGCATGTCTCCAATTCTGGAAGTGTTCACTTTTG